>NC_064418.1:30060000-30360000 GCF_023375975.1 Astyanax mexicanus
AATACCAATTAGAGCCAACTGGTCCATCAATACAAAACCAAACCAAAGTTCTGTTGGTCTCATTTGTAGCAAGTTTAAATAAAGGCAAGAGTTAGAGATGGGCGATATTGTAAAAAAAATGTATCTCAATATTCTTTAAAATATATGAGAGATTATTAATTGTTATTTCGTTCTTAGATAACAACTAAAAAAATGAATACATACCTTTTTTATTTGTATATGTGGCAAAATAGTATCAAATATGCAAACTAAGGAAGTCAAAACTGTGCAAGCACAAAAAAAGCTATTTTCCCTAAGTTTCCCTTCAACCATACAAGAATCTTTTATAGTGGAAAAGTTGTGTAGAACCAATTTAATAATATATTTAAAATAACTAGTCCTTATATTTAACTGCTGCTTTAAGGAGTGCTTTATAGGCTTATTGGCAGAGGCACAAGCCCATATATCTGTCAGCTTCTATATGTAAAGAAGTACAATCTTGATTATCCCATTTTGAACATCCCATTAAACTCACTGTAATTCAATGAATCAAATTAATATAATGAATCTCCCTTCACTAGCATAGGATTATAACACATACACATGCACACATATACCTATAATTTGCTATTTATAGGTATATGTTTGATTACAAGATTGTTGCTTTATTCTACAAACTACGGAATTTTTTTCCCCAAAAACAAAAACAGATGCAGAACTTTCAGAACTTCAATAATGCAAAGAAAACAAGTTCATATTTATTAACCTTTAAGAATTCAGAAATCAATATTTATTCGAATAACACTGTTTTTTAATCACAGTTTTCATGCATCTTGGCTTGCTCTCCTCCACCAGTCTTACACACTGCTTTTGGATAACTTTATGCCACTTCTGGTGCAAAATGGCTTGTGATCATTCATCTTCCTCTTGATTATATTCCAGAGGTTTTCAATTTGGTAAAATCAAAGAAACTCATCATTTTTAAGTGGTCTCTTATTTTTTTCCAGAGCTCACACACACACACACACCCACACCCACAAAGATGAATATCTGGAACAAGGAAGCAGCATCTGTGCTGCAGAGTTAATCAAAACCTTGACTGGGGAAAACCTCCATCTGTAAATAAGCTTCTAAAGACATGAGGAGGGAAATAAGGGCATGCCATATATAATTCTGTATATATGCACGCAAATATGTCAGAACTGACAGAACAAAACACTTCAAATTGACAAGCTTCAACAGTAAAGACAGAAAGACAGACAGAACACTCTCAGGTGATTATAAATAATAAAACTTAATAATTAAAAGTGAGCATTTACTCACCTCTATATCACACTGACAACCACCAATAGACACTGTATCTTCCTGCCCTTCCTCTCTTCTGCCCTTCTGCCCAATTGTCTCAGAGCCCGGGTCCCTGCTCCACTCTGTGTGTGTGTGAGTGTCTGTTATCTGGAGTGAGCGCCTTTCCCCTGGCCCTGTGTGACTGGCGCGGCTCCTAGCAGCACACACTGCGAGGCCTGTCATTGGAGGAGCTGTGGAAGGGGGAGGGGTGTCTGGACCCGGTGCTACGGGCCAGAATTGAACGGCTGGCCCACTGCTTTGTTTTCCCTTTCACAGCTTGAGAAGGAGGCTGGCTGGTGCTTATGTGATTTTTTAACATTTTGACCCTCAGACTCTATGCATGTGTGGGGGTGTCATGTCTTTTTTAAAGATATTTCTGGAGAAAATATTGTTCCTCCAAACATTCTGGCTGTACAGTCCAGAAATGGCTTGGAAATGGAAGGCCTCTGCGAATGTGACAAGCTAGTCTGCAGACTACATAATGTCACCTGTAACCTAAATGTTATCATTGGCGTGCAAAACAACTTGTATCCCCAAAATAGCAACAATTAAGAAGAAGTAAAAAAGCTTTTGGTAAAAGTTTCAAAAAGTTCTATTGACCAATTTAAATCAAACATTAAATCTGTTAAATTAATTGAACAGCTCATTTAAACTTTTTCTTACTTATTGTGTCATAACTAGATACAGCTCTGGAAAAAAATGAAAATAATACATTTCTTTGATTTTACCAAACCTCTGGAATATAATCAAGAGGAAGATGGATGATCACAAGCCTTTAAACCAAGCTGAACTGCTTGAATTTTTGCACCCGGAGTGGCATAAAGTTATCCAAAAGCAGTGTGTTAGACTGGTGGAGGAGAACATGCCAAGATGCATGAAAACTGTGCATAAAAAAACAGGGTTATTCCACCAAAAATGTATTTCTGAACTCTTAAAACTTAATGAATATGTTGCAAACTTATTTTCTTTATATTATTTATGGTCTGAAAGCTCTGCATAATATTTTTATTTTGGAATTTGGGAGAAATGTTTTCTGTAGTTTACAGAATAAAACATCTTCATTTTACTCAGACATATACCTATAAATAGCAAAATCAGAGAAACTAATTCAGAAACTGAAGTGGTCTATTATTTTTTTCCAGAGCTGTATATGGAATGTTAAAAATGTCAATAAAAAATTGATAGGTTAACAGTCTTTTTAAAGGAGATGGTTTTATCTCTAATCCAGCACACTTAAATTCTGTAAAAAAAAAAGGTCAGAAAAAAAGAGAGATTTACACCCAGTCCTGTAGTGATGCTTTTAGGATGTTAAAGTGAAGAACAAAGTGCTTTAAGGAACTTTACACATCTTTTAAAGGGTCTGTGGTTCTTTTGGGTTAACTCTTTCAATGATGACTTTTTAGGTTTTAGGTTCGATCCGTATTCTTTTTACTGTCTGTGACTTGTGTTCTAACAGTGTTCTAACCGTTCATAGTATGTAAACTGGCCATGCTTAACTGCCCCTAAAGTGTAAGGGATTGATGGTACCTTGTGATTGGTTGGTGCCCGGACTCTTGACCCACTGTGAGTATATAAGTCAAGGTATGGATGTTTCAATATCAATAGTCAATTATCTTGGAGCAAATTTAGAAATAAGAGGTCTACTATGCATATACTATGGCTTGTTGTTTACTTAAGAAGAAGCCAGTGTCATTTAGACACTAGGCACTAATAGATTTACGCAGGATTAATCCAGCCATTGCGTCACTCATTAAACTCATGAGGGGTCCTAGCCAAAGATAGAACCACCGGGCTATTTGTGTATTCTCTGTGCATAAACCAGTACTGTATACTGAAAGCCAAAAGTATTGGGATAGCAGTAAGCAAAGTGTTCATGAAGTGTTACCTCAGGAGGGGGCTTGGAAATGCCCATACCTGTGTAAGTTATAAGGTGTTATAAGCATGTTCATAGCAAGGTGATAGTAATTATTTTAACATTCCATTTCCATTTCCCAAGTTGTGCCGGAATTTAACATTTCTCAATCTACAGTGTCATGTAAGTACTGATAAAATGTCATAAAAGGCATTACCACCCACAGTGGACAGCGCAGAGGGTGATACTGATTGTGACCAGCGGATTCTGGCTAGAATTGTCCATGCCAACAGACAATTGACTCTGGCAGAAATCACATCCACATTCAAACATTCGATACATGAGTCTCAACACACATATCCCAGAGGTCACTGCAGCATTCTTTAACTTCCATGGGACATGCCTAAAGTCATGGGACATTTGGCATGTCAGTACATAGCACTGTCTGTCTTTTTAACAATGCAAAAAAAAAACCCATCAACTACTACCAATCAAACTTGTCTGGCACAAACACATCAGACTTTGAAAGAAATATTACTGTGAGAAATATATGTTTTTGGATCTGCCGTGTGTAGTGACAGAGGGAACAGCAGACTGCATGTGGAATGATCATTCAGCATGTGTGTGCATGGGATTCAAGTTAAGGCTCTGAATGGCGAAAACACCTGCGAAAGTCTCTTGGCTGTCAGCGTGACCTTAGCGAGACGTGTCTGTAATATTACAGATCGTACATCCTCTCGACACTGACTGGCAGCAGAGTTTAAAAAAAAAAAAACAAGTGAGGAAAAGAACAGATGAGAAAGGCTGAATGAATCTGAAGGAAATGAGAGCTTTCAGAGCAGCAATAAATATGATTAATATACTATCACATTTTAAAAAATTAGAATATCATTGAAAAGTTACTTTATTTCAGTAATTCAGTTCAAAATGTAAAACTCATATATTATATAGATGTATTACACACAGATTGATCTATGTAATGTGTTTATTTATTTTGTTGTTGATGGTTATGGCTTACATACAGTGTGGGCACTGTGCCAAGTCTTGCTGGAAAGTATAACCCGCATCTCTATAAAAGTTTATATGAGGTCCAAAGTCACTGTTTTCGCAGAAAATCTTACAGCACTTCATGCTTCCCTTTCCTGACAACTTCATGGAGATTGGATTTAATTTTCCAGCAGGACTTGGCACACTGCCCACAGTCCCAAATGTACCAATTGGTCTTATAATCTTATAAATATAATATTTAAATTTTCTGATCACTGATTTTTGAGTTTTCATCATCTGTAATCATCATACAATAAAAGAAATACACTTAAACATTTAAAATATATCATTCTGTATGTAATACATCTATATGATATATGAGTTTTACATTTTGAACTAAGTTACTGAAATAAAATAACTTTTCAATGATAATCTAGTTGCACAAAGACTCAAGACAGACTTGTAAATTCTGTGATGTCGAAACTAATGCCATATCAGTCAACTAACTGGTGCAAGTTTATGAGTTTAACTGGTTAATTGTAAAATAAAACATACAACTATTCAGGCCTGGGCATCCCTGGGGCAACAGTTTACAAACACAGCTTCAGGAAATGGGATTCTCTTCCTCATCGCTTGGAACAGAGCAACACAGACTGCAGGGGAAAAAACTCTATAAACTTGCTGAAAGGATCTAAAGCTCCATCTAAAAATGTACGAAAAGGGAACATTCCACCTTGATGATCATAAAACGAAAACAGGCCGCATAATTTTCTGAGGCCCTGCTCACCGGGAAGTGAAGATGCAGCTATCTGTGCCATCTAGTGGCTCACACAGGAAGTGTAGTCTTTGATAAGGCAATAAAAGACACTGGAGCCCTGTGGTGCTGAAATATTCATAGAAAATGTGATTTAATGAACTTAATACATGTTCTTGTGTTGGTACTGAAGGAGCTCCTGGTTCATGTTCATAACGCTCCACCACCCGCAGGGTCTATTTATCAGCAGTTCCAGTAAGAGGGAGGAACAGAAGGCTTCTTCCTGCAGGAGGAACAGTGGAGCGCTGCAGCTCTGGGAGTCAGATAAAAACAAGCCCACAGGAAAATTAGCAGTAAACAACTTCTGGGAGTGCTGCTCCTGACTAAACATCAAATGCAACAAGCTGTGAAGGTCAGACTTTCTGAAGTGCAGTTCAGATTTATATTGTTTTCATTTAATTATTCTCAATAGTTCATGTAAGAGCCTTGAGAACATCTACAGATTACGTTCAGGCCTGGACAGAAATCTAAACAAGGATTTAGAACAGGGGTGTCCAAACGTTTTTTGTTGGGGGCCAAAGAGAGAAATATATTTGCAGTCACGGGTCACAGACTCTGTAATAATGAAAAATACCACTTATAATAATACATTTTCTTGATTACTATAATTTACACATCATTTCACTTTTTAATCTTCCAGCTTAGTTCTACTGCAAACAATCTCATGCCGCTTATCAATTTTTAGCCCGTTTTAAACTACAACTGAACACTCTCACCGCTTTTAGACTCCTTGGCTCGTTTTCTGTGCTACAACTGAGCACTCTCGCCGCTTTTAGACTCTTTGGCTCGTTTTCTGTGCTACAACTGAGCACTCTCGCCGCTTTTAGACTCTTTGGCCCGTTTTGTGCTCTACAACTGCGCACTCTCACCGCGTTTAGACTTTTTGGCTCGTTTTCTTGACTACAACTGAACACTCGTCGCTTTTAGACTCTTTGGCCCGTTTTCAGCTCTACAACTGCGCACTCTCTCCACTTTTAGACTCTTTGGCCGATTTTCTGCGCACTCCCCCCGCTTTTAGGCTCTTTGGCCCGTTTTTGCACTACAACTGAACACTCTCCCCGCTTTTAGACTCTTTGGCCCGTTTTTGCGCTACAACTGAACACTCTCTCCGCTTTTGGACTCTTTGGCTCGTTTTCTTGACTATAACTGAAGACTCTCGCCACTCATAGACTCTTTGGCCAGTTTTCTGTGCTACAACTGAACACTCGCCGCTTTTAGACTCTTTGGCTCGTTTTCTGAGCTACAACTGAGCACTCTCGCCGCTTTTAGACTCTTTGGCTCGTTTTCTTGACTACAACTGAACACTCTCATCGCTTTTAGACTCTTTGGCCCGTTTTCTGCCCTACAACTGCGCACTCTCGCCACTTTTATACTCTTTGGCCTGTTTTCTGCCCTACAACTGTGCACTCTCCCCACTTTTAGGCTCTTTGGCTCGTTTTTGCACTACAACTGAGCACTCTCCTCGGTTTTAGACTCTTTGGCCCGTTTTTGCGCTACAACTGAACACTCTCGCCGCTTTTAGACTCTTTGGCTCGTTTTCTTGACTACAACTGAAGACTCTTGCTACTCATAGACTCTTTGGCCGGTTTTCTGTGCTACAACTGAACACTCGCCGCTTTTAGACTCTTTGGCTCATTTTCTGCGCTACAACTGAGCACTCTCGCCGCTTTTACACTCTTTGGCCTGTTTTTGCGCTACAACTGTGCACTCTCGCTGCTTTTAAGCTCTTTGGACCATTTTTCTCTCGCTGCTGTTAGACTCTTTGGCCCATTTTTTGCCACCTAGCATTGAAACCTTGAATTTTACATTATAAAAAGCTGCTTTATAGCGGGCCAACTTATATTGTATTTCTAAGATGCAAATTATCAACGGTTTAACATTTACTTAAACTGACTGATAGTTAAATTGACCTTCATATGCAGGATGGTCCTTGTGTTTCCACAATAGGCATATCTGCTCTACACTGTGTCACTATACTGTGTGCTAAATTGCAGAATGTCATCATGACCTGTTTGAGTTTTCAGGATGAATCTAGAGGCCGTTGAGGAGGCAGGTAAGCTGATATACACTGGTAATGATTTAGTATACAAAACTGGAAATGAAATAACATTCCACTGATGATTCCAGGATATATATGTAATCCTTTTAAGTTTTATGAGCGCTGGAGGGAGTCTCAGAGGTAAGATTACTGTCATTTTTCATTTTCATAGCTTAATGTTTGAACAGATTAAGACAAAAGCAAACATCTTCATTCGGTGCAGAAACAGCAGCAGGGACTCATTCCATTAAGCTTGATCATGTTGTGTTATTGCAGCCTTAGTCTTCTTACTGTTTTAAATGATGCCCCCCCCCCCCACACACACACTTAATGAGTAAAACATGCTTTCTAAAACAGTATAGTCTAGAGTTTCAAAACACAAATGCTTTTTTTATTAAATTTGAATTAAATTATTTACAAATATCCTATAAAGTATGTATAAAAATAGATTGTTACAATGAAGTTAATAAAAGTCAATGACTGGGTAACAAACTCCATATGTTCTGAGTTTCACAGAGTTGATTGGCTCAATGTTGAACTGAACCATTCCAATCAGAATCACTGGTAGTGGTGCAGAATCCCAAAACTGACCCAAACTGGCAGAAAAATTCTGGCCTGGTGTTTATTTTAACCACATGCTCATCAGAATCATACATTCCTCTCTAACCGGCAAAGCTATTAGCATAAAGATCTGATTCAGGAAGGGGAACCTGGTTATGCTGTGACAAATAAGACAGCTGGGATGATGTGTTTAGTCATTTCTAGGGAATTCGCTTTTCAATTCTGCATCCAATAGAGGTATTTTGTCTTGAACTGGCTTGACCTTTCTTTCTAAAGGGGAAGTTTATTGTTAGCTTAGGGCTGATGAAGTGGATCCAAGTGATACTATCACATAGAAACTGAGGCCAGTTTCTAGGGTACCTCCTCCTCCTCCTAGAGACACAGGGACGGCAGGATGTCCAGACAAGAGCTCCCTGAGGAGCTATGCACAAGATGCGATCCCACTCAAAACACGCTGACCATTCATCCAGCAAACTCACCAGTGTACCTTCAACCCTGGAAGTATTTTGGAATGGTCCATCCCATAAACCCCTGCCATAAAGACGTGATTAGCTCTGCTCAGCATGTGTCATTTCTCAATGCAGACAGTGAATCAGCCAAAGTTCAGTCCAACCACATTATAGTTTCTTAGTAAAAAAAAAAAAAAAAACTCAACCAGGCGTGAATATTAAACTTCAGAAATGTTAGTTCATGTTGGAAAGGGGTCTTCAAGGATTTTATGGTGTCATTTGATAAGTTTGAATGTTTGCTTATAGCACTACAAAATCTGATTTATGCATTTTTCCTACGTCAATCATAAGCCAGGAATACATGAGAAAAAGATCTTTACCAATGTAGTTGTGATATGATAACCATTTGATTTTCATGTTTTATTGGACTCCAAACTCCGGTCTGGTCTATTGTTAAATTTGCCAGACGGCCAAATTTGCTTTGTCGGCAGAGCCCGCCACCGTGTCCGCGCGCTGAGGTAGATGGAGGAGCGCAGAACCGAGCAGGTGATTGTCGGCGGTGCCCGCCACCTAGCTCGCGCGATGAGTGAGATGAAGGAGCGCACAACCGGGCAGGTGATTGTCGGCGGTGCCCGCCACCTAGCCCGCACGCTGAGGGAGAAGGAGGACCGTGTGAGGGAGGTCCTGAAAGATCTTGATGCCCAGGTGTCTGACCTAGACCGTGTGAGGGACTGGTTTCTGGGCAGGGTGCAGCAGAGGCGACAGGCGTTTAGAGACACTGATGAACAGCTCGAGAAGTCCCGCCTGACTATGGAAGAGCTGAAGCTGAAGACCCGAGATCTCCCTCAGGCGCTGCAGCGTGTGGAGGAGAACTCCAAAACTGAAGAGGCTTCAACAGCGCCCTCCCCTGCCCAGGACCTCCAACTGCACGAGGACAAGGTACAGGTGATGACCAGACTATGGGCCAAGATAAAGAGAATAGAGAAGAAGGCTGAGATGGAGGATAGTGAAATGAAGGCATTTATAGAGGAAGCAGAGGAGGAGTCTGGGATGAGGATGACCAAAACGAGGGTCAAGATGCAGAGAAAAGAGGAGAGGGCAAAGAAACGGATTAATGAAATAAATAAGAGCGGTCAGATAAAAGTAAAAAATAAGTATTGTGTAGAGAAAGTAGATAAGGAGTATTGTGTAGAGGTAGTAGACGAGGAGGCTGCAGTAAGGTTGAATAAAATGAGCCATGAAGCGTAGAGAACAGGAGATGTGTGAGCGTTGGAGAGAGTAAATATGAGTGCTTTTCTTAAACAAATAAATAAAAAATCCACTTTTCATTGTGAGTGTGTGATTATTTTGCCTATTTATGAGTATTGCTCTTATTTAGTCATAGAATTTTATTTTAACCTTATTTTAAGCGATTTAAACTCAAAATAAGTTCAGAAGGTTTTTCTGGTTATTGTGTTCAAACTCTGCATATACAATTAGAGATCTATTATCCAAATTGCATCTTATTTCTAGGGTTCCAAGAAAATTTGCTTACCCCATTGGCAGACTTGTGTGGGTTTTTGAGATTTTTTTATGAATAGTGGTCAAATTGACCCCAAAGAACACGGATGTGTACAAAATGTGTACAGGAAATTGTAGACATTTCATCGTGTTAATCTTATGTCTACACAGTTGTCTCCTTTTAAATAGGAAAAGTCACTAAATATAAAGTAAAAAATATATATTAACTGCTTATTTAAAGGCATTAAATATTGAATGGGGTCAAATTGTCCTCAAAGATAATAGGAGTGTCTGTTTCACATGTAGATGGTTCAGCTTCAGGGTATGTTGTCCAAGCCCTTTATTAATTGACTTCACATCTTAAATTACATTTGATGACTTATATATACAGCTCTGGAAAAATATTAGACCACATCCATATAGTCAGTTTCTCTGACCATTTATAGGTATATGTTTGAGTAAAATTAACATTGTGGTTTTATTTTATAAACCACTGACAACATTTCTCCCAAGGTACAAATACATATATTCTCATTTCGACATTTATTTGCAGAAAATGAGAAATGGTCAAAATAATAAAAGAGGTACAGTGCTTTCAAACATCAAATAATGCAAAGAAAACAAGTTCATATTCTTTTAGAAACAACAATGCTAATGTTTTAAGAGTTCAGAAATCAATATTTGGTGGATCTTGACATGCTCTCCACAAGTCTTTCATGCTGCTTTTGGGTGATCTTATTCCACTCCTGACACAAACATCCAAGCAGTTCAGATTTGCTTGCCTTGTGACCAACTTACATCTTACATGATTACATTCAGAGATTGTTCTATAGGGTTCAGGTCTGGAGATTGACCGTCAACTTATTTAAATGTCAGTTGGCAACCGCAGGATGACATCAAGAGACCTATAAAAAGAACGGCAAATGGCA
Organism: Astyanax mexicanus; assembly: GCF_023375975.1. Taxonomy (NCBI): domain Eukaryota; kingdom Metazoa; phylum Chordata; class Actinopteri; order Characiformes; family Acestrorhamphidae; genus Astyanax; species Astyanax mexicanus. Next base: position 30,070,454 of record NC_064418.1, read on the forward strand.
GCTGGGGTGAAGTGCATGGAAAGAACAGTTCAAAACAATCTCTTAGAGGCAGAACTCGCTAGAAAAAGGACCTTCTTCAATGAGAAGCAAAGAAGAGCCAGGCTGAAGTTTGCAAAAGATCATAAGAATTGGACCATAGAGGACTGGAGTAAGGTTATCTTCCCTGATGGTCGTCCAATTTTCAGCTTTGCTCAACACCTGGCTCAACACCAACCCAATCCTCAGACCTGAACACTATTGTAAAACCTATGTAATTTAATCAAGAGAAAGATGGATGGTCACAAGCCATCAAACAAAGCTGAACTGCTTGAATTTTTTGTGCGAGGAGTGACCTAAGGTCAGCCAAAAGCAGTGTGAAAGACTGGTGGAGAGCATGCTGAGAGACATGAAAGCTGTGATTAAAAATCTGGGTTATTCTACCAATTATTGATTATGAACTCTTTCTGAGATATGCATAAAACATGTTAGATGTTATTAATTTATATATATAAACACATTATTATATACAAATAAGCCTATGGCAGGGTCAAATACTAATGCTGCTAAAAGGCTCTGTGAGCTTCATAATGCCATCTGGATTCAAAACAATTTCACTATGGCACTGAGTAGAGTCATTCTGACTGGGACTGAGCAGCCTATACAAGAGAAGAACAGCAATACCACAACTCTGTGGTAATTTGATTTGCTAGAAGAAAATGATTTGTATGTGAAGCAGATTTTACTGTTGGAAGATCTTTCGGCTGCTAGTCCAGGCAATACTAGGTGATAACTGCCTTAGTGTCAGAGCCTTGCTTTACCTGTGCTGCCATTAAGTTCTTTAATGTAAGTGACCAACCCATATCTCCCTACACGCCCACACACACCCTGTAACCCCTGCTCTCTTAATTCATACTTCACTGTTCATACTTCAAGCAATGCCTGGCATAGATCTCTGCTTTTGGCTGTTAAATAGCTAAACCATATGCTGTGTGTTCAAGGAGGCCTGTGAGTAAGAGAGAGGAAGCTGGCTCTATGCCTGCTCAGAGTGCCATGGGCGGCTAACGACAGACCTTTTGGCCCAAATTTAGCAACACGTATGCATGCATACACTCTCTCTATCACACACAAAAACACATAGAACATGTTCTGCACAGATGCCAATGGTGATAGTGGTGTCTGGAACCAAAACGACAAACAGAGGAACTTTGCTGAGAAATCACATTTGGTTCTAATGAGTAACTGGGTTTTCACAGATGAACAAGTCAAAACTAGACCAATTATTCTATTCATAAAAAATATATATTAATGATTAATAAAAAAAAATAATTTACAGTTGTGATACAGTCATTTCATGCCTTATACGGATGTGTGGCTTTTTCCTGTGGAAAAAATATGCAAGAGTGAATTCCAGTTCCAAATTCCAGTCCAGAGTGCATGAAAAAAAAATATTGTGCATGAAAAAAAATTAGAATGTCATTAAAATGTATTTTATTTCAGTAACTCAGTTCAAAATGTGAAACTCATATTAATATATAGATGTATTAAACACAGGGTGATCTATTTTAAGGGTTTTTTATTTATTTTATCAATAATACGCCCCCCTGCTGATATCCAAACATCTGCATCTCACAGCTATCAAAGGCACATTGCTGCTGATACAGCTAAGCCAATCAGCTCTCTCTCTCTCTCTCTCTTGCCCTGTCTCTAAACCCATACATCACCCAGTGCCCCTCCTAAACAACCCCCCACTTTTTTTTGTCTTTTTCAAATTTGAGCTGAGGGTGGAGTCAGCTAAAATCAAGGGGTTTAGGTGTAAAGAGTTTATCCTGCTTTTGTTGGAGTAACTGCCTCCATGATTTATGTAAGAAAAGGGACGCATTGCAGTTGGAATTTGATTGCATTCAGTAACAATGTTTTTTGGGAGTAACATTATGGTTTGGTGCCAATAATTCATGTTTCTGTATTTTATAGAATCATATTCTTTTGGCATTTCCTCTCTACTGGGACTAGACATAGCTAGACTAGTCAAACATTCATTAGAATGCATTCATTATATTTAAGGTGTCCACAAAGGTGTGCATTGCAGACTAGCACAGACACATCACATTTCCATAATGCAAACAACACTTTTTTATGTATTTTGAGAACCATAATCACTTATTAGTGTATATGATTTACAGCCTAGCACCACAGTAGCATAATAAACAGTCCCATATTCTGAGTTTGAAGCAGAAGAAGGATGATTACTGGCACCCACATGTACACTGGGGCCATCTGTGGGAGGAAACTGGCACCACAGGTAGAGCTGAAATAAATGGCCAACTGCAGTGAATCTGAGTTTGAGTGAAACAAATTGGATACCACCCACAGTATATTTAACTGTGCTGAAATATATTGTCTTGAGATAAATGAACAGTTAGTGCTACATAAATCTGGTACACATATAGGCCTATGACAGCAGCTAAGCAGTCACTGTCTGTACAAGTAATTTGTTATATAGCATTATTCATATATATATATATATATATATATATATATATATATATATATATATATATATATATATATATATATATATATATATATATATATATATGTTTACATACAGTACACCTGTTAAATAAATATAAAAAACTTTTTTTAAATAATGAAAAAAAAAATCCCCCAAAAATTCCATAAATTTGTTGAGTTCAATTTTACTATCACAACCATGCCTGATTACAGCGGACCACAGTGGAAGTTATTATTTACATAGGTTCACTGGTAAACCTTCCCAGGAGTGTCTGGTCTACCAAAATTACTCCAAAAGGGCATGCAAAACTCATCCAGGAGGTTCCAACAAATGAACCCAGAGCAACATTGCAAGAACTGCAGGTCGCATTCGCCTCAGTTAAGGTCAGTGTTAATGATTCAATAATTTGATAGAGGCTGGTCAAACTTTTTATCTTCGGGTGGGTTCCAGGGCAAAAAACTCTGCTGAACAATAATAACACAACGACCCAACTCACATGTACCAACAAACATCTTGGCGATCCCCAGGACTTTGGGTAAATATTCATTGGACTTGCGTGAGAAAAATGCAACATTTTGGAAGGTTTATGTCCCGTTACATCTGGCAAAAATCGGACACGTTTGAATTTTTGTTTCCTTTAATAAATAAATTATAATTTAAAAAGTGTTTTTTAAATATTTACTCAGGTTATCTTTGTCTTATATTGAAGTTTGTTTGATAATAATTAGATCTTCATTAATGAATGGACAATATACGCTTGTACTGTGTACTTTTTCTGCATGGCTGTTGGAGCTCCTGCAGGCCATTTATGTAATGGAGATGAAGCACCACAACATACAAGCACCAGGGGGTCTCCAGTTGGGGTCAAAGTTCAGAATATGATCAATCTGGAATAATGCGTTTCTCAGAGTTTGCAGTGGAAAGAGAAGACCAATAGCAAAGCTGTTTTTTTACATTTCCTCTACAGAGCTTTAAAGCCGTCTCTCTGAAAATGCAAAAAACATTCGGATTATATGTACAAACGACTTATTGCATGTTGTCAACATGATATGTCCAACAGACCGGTGTTCCTGCATATTTGATTTTTTATCTTAAATCAGTCAGCCAGTCATACAAATATGATGAACAGAATGAACATGTATTTCTTTATGTTGCTGCTCTTATAAATAAGGTTTTACAAAATTGAAAGATTTAAACAAAACATTTGCCAACAAGATGCCAAACATGGAAGCTTTAGACACACAATGATTAGAATGACTTTCTTTTGAGATTCTGTTTTAGTTTTTAGACAGAGTAAAGAGAAGACCCCTCACCAAGGCAGAGACACAGCTGAGTAGAAAGACATGAAAATGTAATGTCATGTTTAAAGTTGCACAACCACTCCAGCTCAAGGGCACAATCGTGCAATGCAACCACAATGTGTGCAGTGCCATTATATGTTGTGCCAGCATGTGGTTGTGTGTAAGGGTTTTTAATATTAAGAAGTTTTATTTTTTATGTTTTGATCCAGCAAATATGATTGCGAGGTGAAGTAACAAGCCCAGAATAGTTCATACAGTGAATTTAAAGTGGACATCTTTCTGGACATCTTATTAAAAAGCAACACATAAAATACACACGTCTGTTTCATTAGCATGTCACACAGTGTTGCTTTGAGCGAGTCAGTGTAAGATGGACTTGTGTTCAGTTGTGTGGTTTCACTGGTGTAGCATTACTCACACTTCTGGTGTTAGTGTGGAGGGTGAATAAGGGTCCTACTAGTGGTCTGCCCAATGTAAGAGAGAACTATTGTTTGTTTGTGCTTAATGACTTAATATCTCAAAATAACGACTAAATATTTTTTAAATAATAAGAATGCATGTCAAAACAATGGTATCTTAAAACAATGACTTAGTATTTTAAAATATCAAATTGTTATCTCAAAATAATAAATTAGTTTTTTAAAATAACAACTTGGTATCCCAAAATAATGACTTACTATCTCAAAATAATGACTTACTATCTCAAAATAATGACTTAATATCTCAATGAGATATTAAAAAACCCAGACACCAATGTCAATAGATGTTCATGTCAGGTTGAATGTTGGTCAAGATGTTAGAAGAATTTTTTTTTACATCAGGATAACGTCTAATACTGTTACTAATGTCTAATATTGCTACTACGTGTCTGCAGGGAAGATATCATTTTAAAATAATTAGATAGTATCTCAAAATAATACGATAGCATCTTAAAATAATGACTTATTATTTTAAAATGCTTCAGTATCCTAAAATAACAAATAATTATGTCAAAATAATAAAATAGTATCTCAAAGTAAAGAATGTGAGCACCAAAATAATGACTTAAGTTGTATTTTAAAATAACAACTTTGTATCTCAAAATAATTACTTAATATCTCAAAATAATAAGATAACATTTCAAAAAAACTATTAGTGTCTCATAATAATGACTTGATTTCTCAAAACAATGATTTAATATCTTAAAATAATGATTAGTATCTACAAACAATGATTTAGTATCTCATAATAATGATATTGTGTCTCATAATAATGATTTAATAGCTCATAATAATTATTTAGTGTCTCATAATAATGATTTAGTATTTCAAATTAAGGATTTAATATCTCAAATGATGATTAGTACTGTTTTGGTGTGTGATCTATGATCATTGGTTTGTTTCTGTCTGCTCACATAGCTTGCACTGCTAATATCATTTTTAGCTAAAAAATATAATAATTCTTCCTAAGGTGACCCCAACATTAGAGAAAGTGAAACATTGCTTTTGTTTACACTTACCTAAAGCTCTACATAGCCTGGGTATATACACTTTTTTTCAGGTCAGTTTTTTGGCCCTGGGAAAAAAATCAGAATACTGACTTTTTTTTAGACTAGGCCAGCATTAAAATGTGAAACTATTATGCCCTTACGTCCATATTTAGACTCTCTGTCTCTCTCATCTCTCGAAATCACTGCGAGTGTGTGTGAACACGAAATACGCATGAGCAGAGAGGGCTTCGCTAGAGGGCAGTACAGACCACCATAACTCAGACCCCTCAACTTCACCAGCATTCAGCCTTTACTGATGTACAGCTCTGAGTCTGATACAAATGTGTACACACTTACAGTACACTAACGCTACATTAATACATAAAAACTGCTAAACTCCAGAAAAAGAAAAAGAAAGGAGTTAATATAAATATAAAGAATAGGATAAAGAAAAGATATAAACACTAGTGCATCTCAAAAACGCAATTAAAAAAAGTTACTTTATATGCCAATGAAAACCCAAAAATTTGATTATGTAAGACCAGTTGGTACTCTGGGCAGTGTGCCAAGTCCTGCTGGAAAATGAAATCTGCATCTTCATAAAAAGTTGTCAGCAGTGGGAAATACAAAGTGCTGTAGGATTTTCCAGAAAAACACTGCACTGCCGACTTTGGATGTGATATAACACAGTGCATCAACACCAGCAGATGACATGGCTCTCCAAACCATCACTGATTGTGGAAACTTCACCAGAGCTTAAGCAGTTTGGACTGTGTGCTTCTCCACTCTTCCTCCAGACTCTGGTCCCTTGATTTACAAATGAAATGCATAATGGTTTTTAGCTAGTGTTGGTCCACTGTGTTATATCAAGTCCAAAGTCAGTTCAGTGTTTTCCTGGAAAATCTTACAGCAGTATTTCCCTCTGCTGACAACCTTTATGGAGATGCAGATTTCATTTTCAAGCAGGACTTGTTCTTCCTTTTCACTTCCTTTCTGCAGCCTATCCCAGCCGGCATTGGGCGGAAGGCAGTATACACCCTGGACAGGCCGCCAATCTATCGCAGGGCAGACAGACACACAAAAACAGTCACTCACAATTGCACAGGGGGTAATTTCATCCAATACCCAATTCGCCTAAACATACCGTTTTTGGACTATGGGAGGAAACCAGACCACCCGGAGTAAACCCACGTGACTTACTATCTTAGTATCTAAAAATTATGATCTAGCATCTCAAAACAATGAATCTCAAAGTATCTCAATGAATTTCAATGACATACCCAGCTGGCCACCAACGTCAATAGACATTTATTTCAGGTTGAATGTTGGTCACGACGTCAGATGACAAATCAGCATAACCCTTTAATACTGTTATGTGCCTGCAGGGATAGCATCTCAAAACAATGACTTAGTATCTCAAAATAATCAGTCAGTATCTGAAAATACCAAAATAAGGACTTCATATCTCAAGACAATGACATACTAATTAGTATCTCAAAATAATGACAGTGTATCAAAACAATGGGATAGCATCTGAAAATAACAACTTGACTCAAAATAAGGGCTCAGTGTCTCAAAAAAAAAAAACTTAGTATCTCCAAATAATGAGGCAGTATCTGAAAATAACGACTTATTATCTCAAAATAATAGGATAGCATCTAAAAATAATGACTCAAAATAATGGCTTACTATCTCAACATAACAACTTAGTACATAATAATAATGAGGTAGCATCTCTAAATAACGACTCAGAATCTCAAAATAAAGACTTAGTGTCTCAAAATAATAAGCAGCTCAAAATAACGACTTGGTATTTTAAAACATTGGTTAATATCTCAAAAGAACGAGAATGCATTTTAAAATAATGACTCAGTATCGACTTAGTACTTAAAATAACGAGATTACTTAATAGTGAGGGGAAAAAACGTATTTTAGTTGGGGTAATGGGCTTCTATAACTTTCCGCACAAATACAAAAGCCCAATTTCTTGTAACACTGATGGTACACTCGCGCTGTACTCTGGAAATCTGATAAGCTTCTTGCACCTTCGTTTTCTGACATTGTTGTTTACACGTGAAAGTGTTTAGTACACTAATATTCCCTGGCTTGTGTTGTATATTCCCTTATTCAGTATAAATAGAAAGAGGGGGAAGACTGGGCGGAATGGAGCCAAACACATCGGCTTGTTTTGGTGACATCACCAGCTAGCCTGCTGGCTTGCTTGCTTTCTTCCTTCGCTGCTGCTGCATCCATAGCTTACGACCTACAGCCTGCTGCTGTTTCCCTCCACTGACTGACTGACTGACTGAAAGCTGCTGCTGCTGCTGGGCTCCTGCCTCGGTAGTGTGCTGTTCGGTTCCGGGCTGGTTCCGCGGGTCGGCTCGTTCGGAGCTCTTCTTCAGCTGCAGTGGACGGGTCGGAACTGCTCGGTATCAGTGAGGGGCGCTTTAGAGTGCCCTCCTGGAGGAGGCAGGAGGAGGAGGAGGAGGTGGGGGAACAATAGGAGCCGGCGGCGGTAGCAGGACGCGGACACACTCACTCACTCACACTCACACACTGAGATATATATCTCTCCAAGGCAGGGATGGGGAGGCTTTAACGCTCGCTGCTTCGTTTTCCTTTGCGGTACGGCTCGCTTTTCTCTGGATTTACTTGCTGCAGGGTTTTAACGGGAGCTGGGAAATCTCCGAGCCGGGAGAGATGAACAGCGGCGGGGAGGCAGCCGAGGAGGGGGGTCCCAACGACCCGGACACGGAGGCGTTCTTCAAAACAGGTAGGTTTGGATGGATGGAGAGGAGGAAGAGAAAGAGGAGGAGGAGGAGATCAGGAGGTCTGATATATGGATAAAACAAAGAAAAAAGCTAAACTTAACGAAAGAACAACAATAAAACCATCTACCAAGTCCTGAACGTGTGGCTAAGAACGTGTAAGGAGAAGGTTTGATGGAAACCCAATGACCCCCGTGCTTTGTGCTCTCTGAATACTTATCTATCTAAACGAAGAAAGAAAGAAATAAGACGATTTGTGCTGTTTCTTGCTGGATTTCTGGAAAAATAAGACCTTGCTCTACAGTGTAGTAGTGTTGGAGGCTGGGTATATAGTAGGCGATGCCCGGGCTTTGTTTGACACCTCCACTTCTTCCTGTCAAATGCTCCACTCACACATTCACTAATTCGCCTCTAGATCCTAAACACACACTTATAATGTGTATCCAATCTTCTTAAAAACAAAATATACCCCCAGTCTGTTGTTTTAAGTGATGTAGGCTACAAGAAACCTCCAACTGGTTCCTTAAAAAGCCTAAAAGCTGTAGCTGGAAAGGAAGAGAAAGAAAGATATTCTTCTATTTGCTTACATATTCATTGATTTATCGATTCATTGATAGGAAGCAAGATGATGTTGACGCCACAAATGCATTTGTTTTGGGATGATTCCATTAAGAACGCTTTGGTGTGTGATTTATGAATCTGCTCTGTTGTGTCTTGGTTTGTTTATGTCTGCTTACAGTAGAAACTTGCTTTGACTTGAGTGGGCTGCTCTGAGATCAGAAAATTTCTCTCATTTCTACAGCCTTGCCAGTGGATAGCACTCATCATCATGTCTCAAATCACCATCAAAGTACTGTAGTTCGTCACTTGCCAAAGGAAAAAAAAGCATTTGTTTTCAAAATCATTACTTTACAGGATAAGAAAGCAAGGGTTTCTAATCTCTAATGGAAGTCATTGATTTGAGTGGGCTGCTCTGAGATCAGAATATTTCTATCATTTTTACAGCCTTGGCAATGGATAGCACTCATCATCACGTCCTGAGTCACCATCAAAGTACTGTATATTGTCATTTGCCTAATTTCCTAATCTCTAATGGTAGTCATTGTATGTAAAACACTGTTAATATTTTAGTCATTTTGGAGCATTTTTATTCGTCCACTCATCTTGAAGTGTTCATACAAATGTTCAAATGATGTAGTAAACTACAAACTCAATGAAAGTGAAGATACAGATTTTTCTTTGGGCAGCAACAATATGGTGCTCTAGAAAATGCATTGAATCTGTGTAGAACAGTTCTAAACATCATTAACACATGAATGATTCTTTGCCTAGTTAAATGGTGTACACTCCTTAAAAATGTATATAACCTACAAAGAGAGTAGATGCATTTAACAAGGAAGCAACCTTCCCTTTTTTTAATCAAATAGTTATGTGGATTGTCACAGTTATATACAGAACCATACCTTTATTAAACTACTCCTTAATAAAGATCCTCTTGTTCTAAAAGTACCTTTAATATGAGTTGAATCTGAACAACAGCGACAACAGTATACAAAAAGCACTCCACCACAACACAAGGACACACCCCAGTAGTCACAACACTCTGCTGCTTGTGTCAGAGCTGCCTGGCACCTCCATTTTTCATGCCTTTCATACATACCGTGATAGAAGTTTGCCATAAATCATAGCAATTCATATTCTCAGGGTGTGCCCGCATTCTACACAAGATCATTGCTTTGATGATTAGCAGGAAAGCCTTTCCATGTAACTGTGTCACTCTACGGCGTGTGCCTGAATGAAACAGGGGTTTCTGGTTTTCAGCTGAAGCTCATGTTCAAAAAGCGAGTCATCCTCCTTTCTTTTCTTTTTATGTGGCACCTTAATGCAGACCAGCTTCTTTTGCCTCTTTGAGCGTAACCATCTGAAAGCTGAATAAGTAATGATGAGGGGCTCGTGGAAGTGTTGAGCGACACATTGTGTTGTGGCCGCTTTCAGGGTGCCCACCGCAGCTACTCTGAACAAACCTTGCCTCCGCTCAGTCTGAACCTAAGGAGGCCTAAAGCTAAACCACAGCTGCTGTGAACTACCGAGACTTTGCTCAGCATACAGCTGTAGAATTAAGAGTCCAGAACATAGAGGCCCATGTTGGACTGTGGACGAGCTGTAGAAGCTGATTCTTCATTCGTTCAGTCTGGATGTGGAGCCTGAGCTGTAAAGACTATGGCAGTGCTTATTGGGAAGGGGGCTTTCAGATGACTTACAGATGGTGTGGAGGTCTGAGAGAGTTATCAGAGAGGAGAGAAGGCTAACCCTAGCCTTTGCTGTGGTTCAGCCCGGCAGATATAAGGACATCTGCCTCTGCCAGCACAGGGAGATGTCGTCAACCAATTGTATTGATACGTTATGGCAGCCTTAGCCCCAGGGGAGGCCGAGAGATGTGGAGAGGGAGGGAGAGAGGGATATAGTTGGGCAGAGATAGAGATGGATAGAGAGTCAGGCTGTATGACATGGGTGATATATGTGTTTCGGTATGGTGGACTTAACGGACAAAAAACACAAACACAGAAACAGCCATCAGGAAGTTTGTTTGGTAGTCTGTAACCTAGTACTAAAAAATAAACATTTATTGATCATTAGCATGGAGATTATTTGTATAATGTCTAATGTGATGTTAGTACTGGTGCGAGAATATAAAAAAATCTAAAATTGTCTCAGTATGATATGGTGTTATTTCTATCCCTTTTCTGCCCAGTTTATACTAATAGCTTCAAATGTCAGAGGTCCAAATTTCTTATTTCTACCCCCCACAACTCAGATTTCCTACTTTGAAAGGTTGCAAAGGATGACCAATCACTAAGTTTTAAATCCAAGATGGCTGCACTGCACTTTAATAGTTTTAAAACAGTAGTGTTACTAGTAAGGGCATTGCTAACAGCGCTAACCTGTGACATAAAATGCAGAAAATATTTGGTCTGGATTTACAAAAAACTGATAAATGTCTGTCAACCAGTTGTCGCAAAAGTTTAGCTAAAAATCTTAAGCTAATTGTTTATTTGTGTCACCACAAACAGGTAATGAGACTGGATGCAAGCGCAGACAGATCTTTATTCCAAAAAACACAAACCAAAAGGCAAGCAAGGGTTGATTCACAAGCAAACAGGGTAATCAGAGGCTGAGGCTGAGACTAAGACATGGTCAAAAAACAAAGCAAAAGTTCAAAATACCAAAATAAACGTCTGGAAGATAATTCTCAGAGCTTAGAGTTCAACAGAAATACTAAGACTTTTCTAAGAGTCTTTAGGCTGGATTTTCTTTAAAGGTGATCAGAATTCTGGTGATGCCAAGTGCTATTGGGCAAAAGAGGGTGAAGTTGGTGGGCTGACAACTGGATATACATTTTGAAATGCTTTAAAATGATCTAAATGTGTAATTAGAACACAGCCATCTTGAGTATGATGCCAATCCCATCTCCAGCATTCATCTTCTGATGTAAATGGAATGAATGAATGTTAGAGTGTGACAAATTAAGCGACCATTCAAAGACAATGGGAAAGGGGGGGGGGGTGTGAATATTGAAACCGTCACACTCTCAGATATGGTATTGAAAAAAGTAGTCTCCTAGTCAGGATTAACCCACAATATAGTGTGAAGCCCTAACAGAGAAATAGGCAGACAAAGACTGACAGAGCTGCACTGAGACATAGAGAGTGATCTAGAGTGAGACAGACAAGTAGAAGACCAAAACAGTCAGAATGAAAGGGCTCATAAAGGCCTCCTCATCCGTGGCTCCTCCAACAGCAGTGGGTGTTTGCCCTCAGAGAGAAAAGCATTACGTGGCTGAGTGAGCAGTAATCCGTTCACAAACGGCTGCCTGAATGAGTTGAAGTGGTTTTATGTCCTCAGCCTTACGGCAGCCTCTTTTTCTGCATCTGTGGCGCTTGCAGCCAAATTAACCTCTAACCAAACTCATGCTCACCATGTGTGAGGAAGCTTTAACCTATAGTAGCGTCCATTAGCACATGGCTACCTCCCTTCAACTTCTTTTTCCATGCCATCTGAGGTAAATAATTGGAAGGGATCTGTGTTTCTTCTACCTTCATTTAGTTATAATGATTTACTGTGAGGCATCCTATTCCTAGCTATTAAAAAAGGAATCTTTTGAGACACAGCTGCTGATTTTTAACAAGGCGAGCTGCTTTCTGGATCCGAGCAAGAGGCGGATGTCTCCTCAGGTAATAACAGGAGCAGATTGGCACAGTACAACCCTCCAATCAATACCTGTATGGCTTTAGCCTTTTTGTCAACAATAATCGCCTCCCTGCCAGGCTGATAGACTACAGCTGCAGCTGCCTGGCTCCTGTTCCTGCTCTTCCTCTCCAAAAGCTACTTCACTCGGAGCAAGGAGGATTTTCTTTATTGATTACCTAATCGCTCAGTGTGCTGGGATCAGGGCCAGGGCCTCAGAAGCCATTAATGATGTCATAAAGAAATCAGCCCTTCAGGTGCAGATAGTGACGTGACAAGGCTATTCTTAATGACCTGATCTAAATGGTAAGATTATTTAGGGATTTGAGCTCTCTAGCTCTCAGTGCTCAGTTGCAGCCCATATGTAATTGGATGGTGACAGCGTGTTTTGTTTTGGCTTTGCTCTCCAGCACATTTTAAGTGAGACAATTAAGATGAGGTGCAACTTGTATGCTTTGATTTCAGAAACTTGTATTGTTGTATTGCTTGAATTTGTGGACTTATATCAGAACCCTGGGCTAATTTTGCACATAGTCTTGTCATTTTTGAGTCAGCTAGGCTGCTATGTAAGCGTCAGCTTTCACTGAGTTAGATTATAGTAAATTATACAAAAAAGCTATAGTAATGTATTTTTTTATATATATTTACCTCAGCTAATAAATTATATGTGAGTTGTCTTAAATTATTAAGATATGTGTGGAGGTGTGGTTGATTGATGCCAAATGAGTGTGAGTGATTAGAAGATGTTTAGAAAGGAGTGATGTGATGTTATTCTGTGTAGATTAACATCTAGCACTCGTTTGACTTTAAAAGAAAATGTTTTTTTTTTAAGAATTACAGTTTTGTTTACTAAGACGCCTAGTAATTCCGGTTTGCCTTATAGTCTGAAAAATACGGGAAATGATGTTTTCTATTGACATGAGAACCAACGTTGAGTTTTCAGTGGTCTATAAGATCGCTGGGTGAAGAATTGCACCAAGTGCCATATTTTCCTGACACTCTGTCACAACAAGGCCTGGAAGGTTATTGCTCATCCAGTGCTGTATGTGACGCATCGAGCTGTTAGTTGGTGGTATTTAATGTGTGACTCTTTGACACGTGGTTAAGGAGACAGATGAATCTGGTCACATGAGAAAAGAGCTGTGTAATGACTGTGCTTAAATATTAATGACTAAACCACAGCATATATTTCTATAACTGTACTGCTAGTGGTTTACTATGGCACAGTTACACCCCTACAGTTTAGCACTGCATTTACATTCAGACCTGGCTGACTGGATTCATTGACTGCATTGAGTGGCGGGTAAATTCTGCTGTGACAGACCTTGGCTTTCTTCCAGCTGTGTGTGTGTGTGTGTGTGTGTGTGTGTGTGTGTGTTTGTGTGTGTGGGTGCACCCTCCTCCCCTCCCACATCATGGCGTCTTTTAGTGCCCCCACACACTCGCAGTCTCCAACATGGGGAGAACAATAGGGCGAAACAGGCCACTGTCAGCCGGGACAAAGAACACACCCATGATTTGGCCTCATTGTTTGTGTATGAGTGAGTGTGTGTGTGCGTCCTTTTTTCCCTTTGTGTCTGTCGTTTTGTATCGGTCTACGCTCTCTTTTTCCCCTGCTACATGCCCAGTCCTTTCTCTCCCTCTTACTCACCCTCTTGCATGTACACACACTAACACACAGACTCTGACGCACACACACAACCACTGTTGTAGAGGCAGATGGCTAATTGGCCAGTGTAAGCCACATGGGTAATAAAGCGAGTGAGAGGAGATTTGACTGGATTATGGAGTCATGATCTGATATTGAGGGAGAAAGTGGGAAGGAGGAACAGCGAGGGAGACAGAGAGGGCTTTCCTGTCCTTCTTAAGCAGCCTGTAGTCTCCGCCGTCACCCTGAGGAACCATATGCCTGTGCAAGGCCAGTGCAGTGAGACAGTTAGCGCTGGTGGCTAATGGAGTCAGAGCCTATTAGCTGAGGTTCTGAATGAGGCTTTCTGATGGATTGGGAGAACGATGCCCTAGAGGCCTCTGAGTGTTCGTCTGCGCCTCTGCTGATAAGGGGTTTGTGGCACTTTGCATTTTTACCAGCTAACGGCTAAATCTGCTTGGCAATTTTGGGGTTATTTGGGTTATACTGCCTCGTCCTAATTTGCCAGTGTGTTTAAAGAAGAAAAAAAACATGTTTATGGACTAGAGTGGTTAATAATGTAGAAAAAAAATATTGCTAGACATGTACTGCAAGTACTTAAGCACATCAGGGATGCACCAAAATGTTTTTTTTTGGCCAATATCCAGGAAAATTAAACATTTGCAGAAGGCAGAACACCGAATGCCAAACACATTGTTTCTCATTGGTTTTCATGGCTTTTCAAAGGTTAAGCAAAACTACAATATCAATATAAATATTGGTAACACTTTCTATGGAAATAATATCAGAACCATTTTTGAATATCGTGAATGATATTATACCCTAAAATATTTTGCCATATATATATATCAGGGCACTACTACTTTTTTGCTGTTTTTAGCAAAAGAAAAATTCACACTGTTCTCATTTCCCATTATATATCTACTAGAGACAGATTATATCTGTCCAGTTTTATTTATTTAACTTCAATCCTGGATATATGCAGATATATGGAGTGCGTTATTAGTTTCATGACATTCTGGATCATTCTGATAAAAATTTATTTTCATTTTGTTGCAGTAGTGTATTCTTGATTTTTAAAAAATATATATAATTCAGTGTTTTGTCATATCTCCAAAAGTATCTGTATCCCGAAAATACCATGAAATATCGTGATATTATTTTAGGGCCATATCGCCCACCCCTAATATAGATGTCATGTCTATACAATATCACTATAAATATACTGGTAACATTATTATATTATATTATATTATATTATATTATATTATAATGCATTCATAAAGCATTATGAACATGAATTATAAATATTTATTTTAAAAAAATATAACACATTATAGTCTTGTTTTTTATGCATTATGAATCGTGATAATAATGCATTATCATCTGTGTTCCTAAGATGTTATATGTCAATGCCAAGAACCTTAACAAAGCTGCCTTATCACAGCATGCTTAAATTACTTTAAACCACTCATAAATTATACTTATGTTAAATATTATAATAACTTATATTCATTTATAGTTTGACATTGTACACTTTAAGTAAAGTGACAGATGTCCATCATGGAAATATACAGTATTAGTAATGACTGATATATGATTATTAATCTGGATGTGTAACATATATTACAAGCACAGCTCATGATGCATTATAATTACAATTCATTGCTATAATGGGTTATACATTTTAATAGTTATTCATAGCCAAGTTTATACTGCCTTATAAATACAATATAATGTGTTATGAGTATGGTTATATAGCCTAATAGACACAACGTTCATTGAACATGTTTAGCATGTGACTTAAAGTAGATTACTCATTGTTCAGTAAAAATTCATTTCTTTAACTAATGTCACTTACCGGACAAATAATGCTGATTGCAGAGCGTTTCATTCATCCCTAAAGCACATATGCTTTATATCACTGTAAAATAAAATGCTGTTTTACACTTTTTGCCATAAGTTGAAGTTTTTCTACATTTTATCACAATGTTGCGATGCATGGATTAAAAGAAAAGCTACAGAATTATAAAAAATTTCTTTGACTCCCATTAATAGTTAAAACTTTTAAAACCATTTTGGAAATACAAGGGTTTTGCGAGAGAGCAACATTAACCATTAAATAGTGTACTTAAAAATCAATGCATTTTTTTACAGTCTAGTCAGTATTCATAACATGAAATGCAAGGTTTTATGAAGATGGTATTGGCATATAGGCCCTTATAATAAAGCAATGGACATTGCAGTCACATCCATCATGTTGATGAAGGTGATTCTATTTATAGCCTGTTATGAATAATCGTTTCCATGTAACATGCTTTTAAGATACGCAGTTAAGAACACTATATATCAGTTAATTGAAACCTGATGCCCTCTAGAGCAAAGTAATCATTTTCATACGTAAGAACATACATTATTTCATTATTTATCATATCACTTGGGAAGCTGGATTGAATGTTTCTTTTATTCAACTAATATTAGGTGTTTTAACAAGGATTCTGCTTAATGAGGTCCTTTCAAAATTTCAGAATGACACTTCATAACAGTCTCATAGCAAATATGAGATTGCTATTGCAGAAATAATGTTGGGGTAAAAACTTCAGTATAAAAGCCCATGCAGATACTGACATAACCTATTAAGCCTATCAAAAATGCTATTAAATGCTTATACAAGTGTCATGAAATCTTCATATATGGTAACGTCCAATATCATATCTCCAAAAGCTGCAGACAACAATACACCTATAAGACTTATATAAAATACTTAAGCTTGGGATGACAAGCTTAGAACCCAGGAGCAATAGCGTTTAGATTCTTTAGATCATCTCAGCCATTGACTGGCCCCTGGACACACACTATGGGCCCTGGTGAACCACAATGCTCTTTGCTACCTTGCACCCCTTCAACAGTCTATTTAAACTCAACAGTAAACAGAAGAATAAAGAATAAAATTATATTGCTGTTAAGATACGAATGTGCCAAAATCAGAGCTCACCTGGAGCTTAAAGGGATGGACAAGTGACGTCAATTAAGACAATTAATACATGTCGTGTTTCTGTGTTTATCTTTTCCCTCTCTGTTCTTCCACATGCTCCCGTCTGTGTCTTCTTACCTGTTCATTTGTAGCTCTTCCCCCTTGTTATCCTGTCTCAGGTGGTTCCCGTTTCCCATTTCCTGTTTTGTTCCATGTGTATTTCTAATCTGTGTGTTTTCTTTCTGCTTGTCGGTTCTTGGACAATGTTACGTCTGTTAGGTTGTTGGTTTTCTTTGTATTCCTTGTTTCTATGTTTTGGTTCTATTTCTGGTTCTTGGTTTGTTTTCTCGTTTATCTTATTGTTAATTAATACCTTGCATTTGCATCTGCTCTCCGTGTCCTCTCCTTGCTCCCTGCTAGTTCCTGAGACTTTTGCACCCATTACAATATCAATGACACACCAACATGCCCTAAAGCCATCTACATGATCTGCTATTGGCTGGTGCGCTATAGATCACTTAAATAGGGCCCTATATTTCCAAATGTTTTGGATGCATTCAAACTGACGATTTTCCATGATATCCGTGATTTTGGAAGAAACAATGAATAAGAAGGTGTCCAAATACTTTTTTGTCTATATAGAGTAACTACAGTAGACCTGAGTTGGAGTGATCAAAAGAAGGATTCCAATGGTTCACTGGTTTTATGTTAGTGATCGCATGACAGGCAGACTATGCCCATGTCTGCCAGCCTTCCAGTTCCTATTGCTGGTTGATTTACTAAAGGATTTGCACTGAAATCTGAAGCACAGAACTCCATGTCTCTTGTATATGAAGTAGATTAAGCGTTTTTTTTTTTTTTTCATAAGACAGCACACTGAAAAAGAGTGTCATGAAACAAATGCACATGAATTAAAAATGTCACATCAACACAGTTGCTGTATTTCAGTTTACTTGTTGTGGCAGGAACTGTACTGACACATTTTATTCATGTGAATCAGGTTGAATCACGTTAATTCAAAGCGCACTGTTTTCTTTCTTTTTTTTTAAGTGACTCTAGAAGTGTTGAACAGTGTAGAGCCTATTTGTGCAGCTGCAGAGGATTTCAGCTTGATTTGTGTCTGCTGCGAAGCCGATCTTTTTTGCTGTCTTATAGTTGCGATTAAAGATGAAAAGTATTTCCAGACGTACTGAGCTGAAGAGGATTTGAACGGGACTGTCTGATCCCGCTACAAATTGGAATGCAAACATGAAATGACAGAGCTAAGCTCTTAACACTGTTTAATCTGCACTAAGTACCTTCTCTTTTCGTGACTGTACACCTATTGATTGTAGTCCCAGCAGCGTTCAGTGGTTTATGTGGGGTCAGCCTGTTTTTATTTTACAGATACAGTGTGTTCAATAATTATATGTGCTATATATTGTACTGTGAGTTATGGGTCAACATATTGTTTGTATTGATATAAGGAAATCTATTGAATTGTATTGATTTTATATTGAGTTTTGCGAACCACAATGCAAAGGATCAAATTACAGCTAATGAAAAAAATGCTTTACCACAAATACTCCACTACTTTCTGTCTTTTTGACACTTTTCCAATTTTGGACTGTTCCCAAGATCCATGTCATGGTCTCGTCCTGTTTTTGTGTCCCTCTGGTCTGTCTCTGTGTCTTACCTGCCCTCATATTTGTTTATTTACCCTGTTTGTCTCCGCTTCTGTCTTCTGTCTTCTCACCTGTTCGTTTTTAGCCCCGCCTCCTTGTTACCCAGTCCCAGGTGTTTCCTGTTACCTATCCCCATCTGTGTGTATATATAGTCCCCCTTGTTTCAGTTTTGCTAATCTGTGGTTGTACGTTCTAACATCAGTCAGGTTTCGTGTTCCCATGTTATGTATTTTATCCGTGTTTCTTTTTGTTTCAGTTTTTAGTTCTTTGTTCTTTGTTCTTTGTTGTTTATTTTGTGTTTTCTCTCCGATAAATTCTCACAAGTGCATCCACTCTCCATGTCTCCTTCCTGCTCCCTAACTGACAGTCCACCTCACCTGATGCTGCACTCTTTTTTTTTTCCTATTTTCTCCCACTCATTAGGATTCCCCCTTTCACCAGGAGGGTGAAGACTAGCACATGCCTCCTCTGATACATATGAAGTCAGCCACCGCTTCTTTTTGAACTACTGCTGATGAAGCATTGCCGAGTAGCATCACAGCGCGCTCGGAGTAAAACGCAGCGACACGGCACCGATACATCAGCTCACAGATGCCTTGAGCTGATCTACATCACCCTTTGGAGTAATGTGGGAAGAGAGCGCCATCTACCCATCCAGAGAGAGAGCAATTCCAATTGTGCTCTTTCTGGGCTCCGGTAGCCGATGGCAAGCTACATGAACAGAATTCGAACTGGCGATCTTCTGATCATAGTGGCACTGATGCTGCATTCTAATGCTCATCAAAATGTTGTATGTACTAGATGGTTGTCTATTACATACAACTTAGGTACTTAAGCACACAGTAAGCATGGAGATAATAAAGGATAGGATAGGAGTTCAAGTTATTCA
The DNA here is from genome assembly GCF_023375975.1 of Astyanax mexicanus. Classification (NCBI taxonomy): domain Eukaryota; kingdom Metazoa; phylum Chordata; class Actinopteri; order Characiformes; family Acestrorhamphidae; genus Astyanax; species Astyanax mexicanus. The sequence continues at coordinate 30,089,902 of NC_064418.1, forward strand.
CAAACACTGCAGAAGATGAAACTAAATTATTTAAAATTAGTCAGCTAGGCTTTATAGTGTAATAATAAAACAAAAATATTATTAAAACTGATTTTTAAAAAAATACAGAAAGCTAAACATTACTTTAGGTCTTTACCTAAAAATGTATTTATATTTGTCAGTCTGTTACCAATGTTATTTTTACTCATGTAGTTTGGACTTATCACATTTTATGTGACATTTTATACCCAATCATTTTTATTTTTAAAGTGCATTCAGTGCTTTTCTTCACTCTGTGTTCTGTGGAATTCCCATCTCTAAGGAATACTCTGCCATGAGAGCAGGCGTTAGCCAGGCTATATCAGGATGTGAATGTTATCGTGGGCTGAGTGCATTGTCTCATAATTGAATTCTCCTAATGCTGAGTTAGATAAGGACTGGCAGCAGTCTTGGGAGTCTGCTGTATGATTGCTGTGTTTTAGCAGGGGTGGGAAAATGGCCTTGTGCTAAAAGCTATTGATTTTCTATACTTGTATACTCATATCCTTGTGTGTGTGTGTTTAGTGTGTGTGTGCTTGTCTGTTTGTAGCTGCCAGCAGCAGAAAGAGAGTAGTATGACGTAATACCGTATCAGTGCAGGCAGACAGGTCTAGAATAAGCAATAAGCTCATATTTGGAGGGTCTTCTTCTTCAGCCAAGGCCTCAAACATTCAAACACTCACAGTCACTTGATAGCAGCATGACGATGACAGGATTGCCTCACAGCAGAAGGTTGCAGTATGTACTCCAGCCAAGCATGAAGAGTCTGGCATCAGACCAGTGCTGTGGTGTGCAGAGTATTCAAATACAATGCAACCCATAAATGATTGGACAGTTTTTGTTATTTTTGCTGTGTCGTGTTGGGCTGGGCTTTATCATATTACAAACGTGCACCGTGAAGAAGAATGAGCATTACTCTGAATATTCTCTACATTATTATACATTGGGATGATTCCAATTATGCTAATACAATGCTTTTAATAGGCTTTGTGTTCAGAACTGCTTTACTATATACTAGAAGTACATTTAAATTACAATAATTTTTCCATCAAACACTTAACATTTTTATATCCCAGCAGAAGCGCCAAGAAAGTGGTATTTTAGTGGTGTGATTTTAGTGAGAAATTTACCTCAGCAGTGTTGTTTAGGCCTAAATTTAACTTTAAAATGGAATTGTATTCAGGCCTTTATCTCAACAGGAGTGTTTTAATCATATATTTACCCAATCAGTGAACTTTTAGTCAAAACATGGGTGTTTTCGTCCCAAATGTACCTGGGCCATTCCACAGAAATAAGTGCCATTTGCTGGTTGTAACTCTTCCAAATTAAACATTTTTTTTCCAACTTTGAATCTAATAACACATATATTTAACTATACAAAACCAGTCAATCTCAGGCAGCTTTACCTTTTCTCTTTTTTACAAGGTTTCTAAGCCGAAGATGGTTACATTTTTCTCAGTCCTGTTACCAAAACTCATGTGACATTCCCACTAATTCCTTTGATTTTCTCTCAAGAAAGTCTTCATTTTAAAGAAATAGTTGACTGCATGTTCAAATAATTGTTATTTTTGACACATAAATAACTATATATGCATGCACATTGTATTTTTTCTAAAATAGGCAAAGCTATTTTTCATCTTTTTAAGAAGACCCAAACCTGAAGTTAAACACATTTATTTTCATGCAGTTTACTATACAAATGTATAAATGATTAACCAAACAGAATTTGTGAAAAGTGGTTTACATCAGCTAAAATATTCTAATACTAAATACTCATTCCTGTTACTGAAACTCACTCCTGTTACTGTCAATCATTTCTTAATGTTTTTTTAATTACTTTTGCAATTAGGTCAATGTACAAGACACTGTGCTTAATAATAAAATGCCTTTTAAAGTTCCAGGGGAAAGACATAGCACAGATTCGTCGGAATATGCCACCTATACAATGCAGTTTTAGTTGTACATTTACCTAATCCTAAATTTACCCCAGGAGTGCTATTTTATCCATCTATGTACCTTAGCAGTAACATTTTAGTTACAAATTTGTCTTAACATTGCTATTTTAGTCATGAATTTCCCTCACATGTCTACTAATTGACTGCTTTATTCATTATCAGAATGTGAAGGCTTTTATTGTGGCAAACATGAAATGTGTTGGCAGAACTTGAGAAGAATCTGTAATGGAAACACTATATTTGTGGATCATGTAACGGCAGCCCCCCTAGACACTTCCCACAGATTTGGTGGCTCAGCTTGATGCTGATGCTGCTAATGAAAACTGGAGACACACCTACGACAACCCTCTTTTTTATTTGGCCTCTCAGTGGGAGTAATAGCTGTAATGAAAAGCGGAAATGAAAACTGGTATTGAAATAGTTCTGCTGGAAAGGGTATGGGTCTCATCTTCGTGTGTTTTTTTTTTTTTTTCAGTAGGGGCATTTCAGGCTAACGTTGCAATGCCCAGTCAGGGAGGGCTCCCTCCAGGCCAGCAGCAGCAGCTCAGACAGCTCCAAGGACACATGGGTGGAACCAGAGAGGAGTCATGCATATTTAATCTGCAGCTCACTGAGTCAGGTTCACTGTCCTGCTGTACTGCCACAGTGGAGGGCGTTGGAGAGAGAGAAAGCTGGAGGATAGACAGGAAGAACCGCGACAAACAAACAATCACATATATATACGCAGATAATTCATTTATGGAGATAATTGATCTCCCAGCGAAGCCGATTCAAATTTCCATTAGCGGCCTTCTAGCTTGACCACTGTTTCTTTAATTAGACCATTGGAATACTACACAGTAGGCTCCCCAGCTGTATATATGTGCTGGAACACCACAATCCATAACAATTCTTTAATGTTACATTCATATTCAGCCTCAGTTTTGATCAATAGCCAGCACTACATCTACATGGGTGATTCAGGCCTTTGTGTGTAAATGTGGCGTCTGAAAGAGAAGACCTGCAGAGCAAGCGCTGCTGCGTTCAGCACTATTAGTTCTAGCCTGGTCAATACACACACACACACAATCACACACACACAAGCTTACTCACACAGGTTTTGCATCAACATTCAGCGAAAGACAGAGAGATAGAGAGAGAGAGAGAGAGAGAGAGAGAGAGAGAGAGAGAGAGAGAGAGAGAGAGAGAAAACACAGGGTAAGCCAAAAAAGAGAAAAGCTAGACTAGACTGTTAAAAGAAAGCTGCTTGGCTAATGCTTTTAGAGCATAATATTTCACCAGTGGAGAGACAGAGGATGCAAAGAGAGAAAGAGAGAGAGAAAGAGACAGAGAGAAAGAGTGGATTTAATGGTCCATGGAGGTTGGCTGTGTGTACGTACTTGTATGTAATCAGTCAGAGTGCCCTCAGCATCCTTCTAATGACTTTGGCTCAATCCAGAGACAAACAGCCCTTTTCATTTTGTTTAAACCTTCCCTCCAGCTGAGGAATGCTTTTGCCCTTTAGATGGGACCACACTCAGGTTTTTCTTTCCAAGTCTGACTATTCACATTATCTGTTATTTACGAAAAAAAAAAGAGAAAAGAAAGCAACTTGGCCCAGTCCTGAGTCTAGCTAGCTAGCTATAACCCTTTACAGTTGTGTTTAAAAAGCCAGTGTTAGGGTATGTCCAATCAGCAAGACAATAGTCTGAAAAGTCTGTTTTTCGGCTGTTCACATTGTCTTTCTTTAAAGTGGTCTACTGTCTATCTCACCGCTGAAAACCTTCCTCACTACTGTCATCCATTTCTCATTGTCCTTAGCACACGTTTATGAAAAATCTATTCTGTGATCAATTCAATTTCATTGATTGATTATCATATGTGTATTGGAGTTCAGTATCACTTATTAAAGGCCACGTTCACACATAGGTTTAAAGCAGATTTTTTTTCTTCATATGTGACAAAGATGCCTTATTTTCTTGTGACAGTGTAAAAGGCAAAAAACACATGCAACCTTATGTGGTATCTAAAGCAAAATAAGCCTATAATCCCAATGCCAATCAGTCTAAACAGCCAGATTGGAATAAATGCCTTGATGCCTCTCTTTAAACAAAATTAGAACACACATTTGAAAACTACACTGCATTTGAAGACATTTCTAAAGAATTTGACTTCTGAAGAAGCTGAAAGGCATTATAAGGCATTATAAGCCCAGCTGTCAGCTACAGGAACTCCTAAATAGCTTCTGTGATGCTGAAGAAGAAGAAGCCTTACGTAAAACACTATAGTAAATACAGTTCAGAGCAATGTCAGATAAAGGGCACATTGAAAAAATAGTGTGAACAGCTGAAAACTAAAACAGATTTAGCTAAAAACAGACACTTTTCCTACTATGTGGACATACCTCATTTTTTGCACTATAAGGCACACTTAAAATCCTTTAATTTTCCCAAAAATGGACAGTGTACTAGTCAGGTTGCAAGGAGCAGTTAGATACTCTGCTGAAGTACAGCATTATAAAGGAGTTTCAGTGAAGTTTCTGCAGCACCGAGGCTGGAGCAGTATTAGCATTAGCCGCTAACCGCAGCGCTAGCTCTTTTGCCATTCAGAGGTGAATATATTGGACTGTAGCCTACGCGTTTACCATGTTAAAACAAGCTACTTGGGATAACACTAGCTGATAGCACACTGGGTTATCGGAACCCTTAGCGTTTCTCAGTGTAGCGCTGTCAGCCGACATTTACTAGCGTTAAAATCTGTGTTTTAGCAGCTAGCGCTAAAATACTGCAAATTGAGGCTTACTGTAAGCAAACGGAAGCACCTTACTCACCCAAATAAACAGTTTTCTGGGGAGAAATCCGTGTAGATTAACATCCAATGCTCGTTGGACTTTTTGTTTACTTGCAGCGACCCCAGCTGCAAGACCTGCTGAACTAGAAGGGAAACATGGTGACACCCCTGTTCCTTATTACTGTCGCGTAAAATGCGCCTTATAATCTTGTGTGCCTTATGTTAAAAATAGATCAGAAAATAGATGATATTGATATGACATTGATAGTGCGTCCGTAAAATACTCAAAATCACTGCTACACTAATAACACCTGCTGTGTCACATGTGATTAAAAAAAAGGATTTCACCACTTTTACCTGCTGTGTGAACGTAACCTAGGGTGCTATTACCTTGCAACACCATTCATCAACACACATTTAAAAGGCTCTCTCTGCTGGTGTGTTGGAACATCCTGTACTGCATCCTGACTGATTTACATCAGCCATCATACTCACTTTAGTCAGCTGGCCACTTAGATGTGCTGCCACTCTTCCTCTTTTTCTCGCAGGATTTACTGTTATTAGTGTTTATTTATTTAGAAAGCTGGCAGGTTCTATTTGAAAATGTTATATTTCCAAACCTGTTGTACACAGTATTAAAAGTATATACATCCTAATAGTTCCTTCATTCCTTCATGTGCTGCCAAAACCAACCCTGACCTGTCAATGTCTACTCTATTAGACCTCTCAAAGTACCACAGAGTACATTAGCAGCAGATCTGAACGTCCTGTAGGTCGTTAAATGGAGTCACGTCTCCACAGCTTGGACGGGTTGTTCTACCATTAAATCACACAGGTGGTTGATTGGATTGAGATCTGGGAAATCAGGAGGACAGGCAGATCCACACCTTGCTCGAACTCTCCAAACAATGTCTGTGGTGTGGTGGGATGTATTGTCCTACTGAAAAGGCCACTGCTATTGAGAAACATTGTAGTATTATTTTAGGAACTGGTTTGTAATAGTGTTTAGACAGGTGGTGTATTTCAAATGAATGGTCACATCCATTAATGCCCCAAACTGGGTGTTTTCCAGCAGAACATTGTTCTAAGCTTCTATCCAATAGTATGTCTTGCTCCCACTGTGGATCCTGGTGTCATGACTGTCCCAAACATCATTTAAAATATCTATAAACCAGTGCTCCTGTTACTCTTCTGTTGATTTGGAGCAGAATGGCATAACCTTTGTTGCCCTCACACATTGATGGGCCTTTGGTGACCAACACCCTGTTGCCAGTTTTTGGTCAGGTAATTATCTCTGGTGTATGAAGATACCATTGTCGTTTTTCTGACCAAGTTATAGTGGTGTCAATAAAAAAGCAGTGGTAGTGTACTGGACCGCAACTCACAACCCGAGGAAAATAGCAAAACAACAGTAATTGGCCCTTTAATCAGGCATTTAAATGGCTCTAATTGGTAAATTAGAGCGTTTTTCTGGCATTAAAAGCGTGAATTCAGCTGTAACTGGAAATATCTGCACTGCAAAACTGTGCTGGACTGAGGTGCACAGATTTCAACATGTGCGTTTACAAGCATGTGCCCAACCATGTGGATGGAGGCCGTGCGGTTACCTTGTGTTTACTGCTTGAATTTGACATCCTTGAATTAGACAGATGAATTGACCGGGTTTAAAAGGCTAGCTTGGGCTCTTGTTTTTTACTCCTGTGGATTGATTGTCAGAAGGATGATTACTTTGAAGGCCTTGCTGATGGTCGTCAATGTTCATGATGTGACCTTTATACAGAATCCCAAACAGTATGTGTGTATTATAATAAAGAAGCATAGTGCTATAGAATGATGTATGCCTGAGGCCTTGTAGCTTCAGGGCCACTGAGCTGTTCTCTCTCTGCTAGAGAGAGAGAGAGAGAGAGAGAGAGAGAGAGAGAAGACAGGGCTTTAACAGCATGAAGCTTGATTGCTTTTTTATTGAATCAGATGGAGGAAAGGAGAGATGGGGATGATCTCATCAATAGTTGAATTGTGGTGTGTCTGCGTGTATGCGTATATGTACTCCTTATACATACTTCCTAAGGGAAAGTGTACATGCCTGTGTGTGTACAGTATATGTGTGTGTGCATGCCTCAGTGTGGTGGGTTTTTTGTGAATGTGTCTATATATGTACATGCGCTCGTGTGGGTGGTGCGGATGGTTTTAAGAACATGTTCTGTGGACAGATATTCCTCTGGCACTCCTCAACCCCACATAAAGCAAAAAAACAGTCTGTGTTTTCGAAAGCCTGGGGAATAGACAGAAAACATACAGTCAGAAACAATGTGAGCCTGGATTTGGTCACATTTAACTGTGCAGAATGCAGCATTATGACTGGTATTTATTTTTTGTAGGGTTTATGCCTCATTTAGGATTAACTCAGCTATGTTTTTTCTTTATTGCACATCAATGCATGCATTAATGTGCTGCAGAGCTGTCTGATTAACATACTGTGTGGCCTGGATTATTGGTGAAATAAAGTACCCATATGTTTCGCACTATAAGGTGCATTTAAAATCGTTTAATTTCCCCAAAAATCATCAGTGATTTTTTAAAAATCCAGTTCATCTTATGTATGAATTCTACTAGTCAGGTTATAAAGAGCAGTAAAGCCTCTCTTCTAAAGTACAGCCTTATACAGGAGTTTCAGTTTAGTTCTCCAGCACCAGGGCTGGAGTAGCATTAGCATTAGCCGCTAACTGCTATTTCCCCGTTCTGCAGTCTGATCCTAACCATGGCTTAGCACTGCTGGAGCAGGATTAGCATTACCAGCTAACCGAGTCAGCTCTTTTGCCATTCATAGGGGAGTATATCAGACTGTAGCGTGTTAAAACAAGCTACATGTGATGAACTGCTAGCTAATATCGCCCTAGCTTACCAGAACACGCAGGCTTTCTCAGTGTAGCAATGTCAGGCGGCATTAGCATAAACCTCTAGCGTTTAGCCGCTAATACTAATGCTCCAGCCTCAGTGCTGGAGAAATTCAGGACACTTAAGCTTAAATAAAGTGAAGCACTTTACTCCCTTAAATATATAACAGTTTTAAGGAGAGAAATCTGTGTAGATTAACATCCTGCGCTCAATTGACTTTAAAAGAAAGTATTTTTTAATTTAAAAATAAGTTTTAGTTTTGCTAACTTAGCTAAGCTAAGTACTTAAAGGACCACTATGTAACTAATTGTCAGTAGTAAATGATAAAATGATCAGGATGTATCATCAGAAAACATGTTGAGTGAAAGCACTGGCAGCGCTTGTCAGCAGGGCTTCAGCAGTTCGTTCCTATTTTAAGTTTTCACTCCGTCCTGGGTTTTGTGTTTTTTTTTCCTCTGACTCCTCCTGCTGCTCGTTCCCCAACACTAACTCCACCCACCGAGGTTGCCAGCACATAACACTACGCTACAGCCATCGGTGCAGCAGCATAGCTAGCAGAGCTGGTTCAGTTAAACCTCAGCTGCTACACAGCTTAAAAAGCCTCAGCATGTCTCAAAAAAAGCTCAGTGACCAAAGCAGGAATATAACAAGAGTGAATATTGGCAGTGAGTTTGAACGGTGGAGACATAGAGCTCAAATAAACTCCAAGACTGACCCAGAGCTGCAGCTTTTCTCCTGAACAGGTAAGCTAACTGGCTAGCTAATTCAGACAGGTACTTTCGCGGAGCCGCGGTCCGCCACACCGCGGGGATTTAGTTCTCCCTCATGTAAAATACAGTCAATATAACTCTAGATATGGGTTTTAGAAGAGTTTAGAATTGCTGTATTTCTCCTCTCCTCTCGCTCGTACTCTCCTACTAGTCTTAACGTTGTGTGTAGACTCAGCCTGCTGAATTTGGCAACCCAAATAAGTTCCGTGGCTGGGGAGGGGTGGGCGGAGCAGACTACTCTCTGTGGTGTTTTGAAATTGAACTGCTTCAGCCATTTCACACACTTGCTCTCAGGTCCTACATAATGCACCTTTAACTTAGTTAGCTACCCCCCACCACCACCCAGTGGTGAGACCTGCTAAAGTTAGAATTAGAAGTTTCTTACACTGTCTCATAAAAAATGATTCTGTCGCATTAAAAACACTTGCTCTGCTATTAACACCCAATGTCAATCGAACTCAACACATTTAATTAATGTCCACACTAATTTCATTACAGAAAAAAAAGTAATCACATGCAATGAAACACAGTAATTGTGGGGGAAAAACAATAAACGTTGCTTCCCTTTGGCTGATTTGCGCCACTGGGAATGTTATAGCATGTATTTAACACTGTAACAAAATGCTAATTATAAGTCTTACCCTATAGTGTTTCTGTCATATTTTTGTGTCCTCTAAGTGCAATGTGCCGTCAGCATGCTGGAGAGATTGCAGATTTAGCTTGCAGGGATCTTTTAGCTTTTACACCTTCCATTACATTAGCTTTTATTGGGTTTTCCTTCTTAAATATTAATCTTTGGCATGTGTTTAATTTCAGTTTGTTAGTCAGTAGAGGGAGTGAGCAATGGAAAGAAGAGATGGTTAAAAAATAGCATTACGTTTTAGCCTAGCATGGATACCTGGATGATATAGGAAAAGCTTGTAGTGATGTGCTGCTCTCCAGTATCAACTACACCACACTTTCCCAAACTTTAGTTTAAAGACTTAAGTCCCACACTTAAGTTTAAACGTCATTTGACCATTTTGCCAGCTTGTACTATGGCTTTTGCAAGAGGGCTGGGTTATAATAACTTTTTGTTTACTTGCAGCGACCCCAGCTGCAAGACCTGCTGAACTAGAAGGGAAACATGGTGACACCCCTGTTCCTTATTACTGTCGCGTAAAATGCGCCTTATAATCTTGTGTGCCTTATGTTAAAAATAGATCAGAAAATAGATGATATTGATATGACATTGATAGTGCGTCCGTAAAATACTCAAAATCACTGCTACACTAATAACACCTGCTGTGTCACATGTGATTAAAAAAAAGGCTTTCACCACTTTTACCTGCTGTGTGAACGTAACCTAGGGTGCTATTACCTTGCAACACCATTCATCAACACACATTTAAAAGGCTCTCTCTGCTGGTGTGTTGGAACATCCTGTACTGCATCCTGACTGATTTACATCAGCCATCATACTCACTTTAGTCAGCTGGCCATGTACCTTGTCTGGAGTGACCACACAGACCACTTAGATGTGCTGCCACTCTTCCTCTTTTACACCTTCCATTACATTAGCTTTTATTGGGTTTTCCTTCTTAAATATTAATCTTTGGCATGTGTTTAATTTCAGTTTGTTAGTCAGTAGAGGGAGTGAGCAATGGAAAGAAGAGATGGTTAAAAAATAGCATTACGTTTTAGCCTAGCATGGATACCTGGATGATATAGGAAAAGCTTGTAGTGATGTGCTGCTCTCCAGTATCAACTACACCACACTTTCCCAAACTTTAGTTTAAAGACTTAAGTCCCACACTTAAGTTTAAACGTCATTTGACCATTTTGCCAGCTTGTACTATGGCTTTTGCAAGAGGGCTGGGTTATAATGAGACAGGACTGTTCCAACATAGAGGTTTCAAGTGTTTTAGTTGTCTAAAGCACTGCCACTTGGGTAATTTGCCTTGTAAGTTAAGACAAAATAAGATAAAAAAAAAAAAAACGTTTGAGGTTAATTGTATGTCATTTTCATGTAGCAATCTGTTCATTCATCACCTTTATGAGTGTAGGCTATATAACTGTATAGACAGCTCTGGAAAAAAAGACCAAAAATAAGAGACTACTTGAAAATGATGAGTTTCTTTGATTTGACCAAATTGAAAACTTCTGGAATATAATCAAGAGGAAGATGGATGATCAGAAGCCATCAAACCAAGCTGAACTGCTGTTATCCAAAAGCAGTGTGTAAGACTGGTGGAGGAGAACATGCCAAGATGCATGAAAACTGTGATCAAAAACCAGGGTTGTTTCACCAAATATTGATTTCTGAGCTCTTAAAACTTGTGAATGTATATGTTTAAATGAATATGAACTTGTTTTTTTTGCATTATTTGAGGTCTGAAAATGTCTCATTTTCTGCAAATAAATGCTCTAAATGACAGTATTTTTATTTGGAATTTGGGAGAAATGTTGTCTGTAGTTTATAAAATAAAACATCATTGTTTATTTTACTCAAACACATACCTATAAATAGCAAAATAAAAAAAAACTGATTCAGAAACTGAAGGACACTAAAACTTTTTTTCCAGGGCTGTATGTTTGGTGACAATTTAATTACTTAATAACTCACTATGAAGTTGCATTTTATTGCCCTATTGAAAATCATTATGAGGACAGAATTTCCATATCAGTGCTTGCCTACTTGTAGCTGACTCTGCAGAAAGTCAATAAGTAAAGGTGTTTGAGTGAGCAGAGTTATATATATATATATATATATATATATATATATATATATATATATATATATATATATATATATATATATATATATGTCCTGTCCTTTTAAGGAATTCATGAAGCCTGTGATACATTTGAGATGCGATATTTAACAATATTGCCCACTTCATGTTGGCATACTATAGTTACACATATTCAGAGATTACAGCGGCCTACCACTCTCGCAACACGGCCAAAACTTGTACACTGGACCTGTAAGAACCATATATTACTACTTACTAGAAACATCTGGAAAACTCATCCAGTCGCACACAGAGAGAGAGAGTAAGACCCACTCATTGAATTCATAAAAAAGGCTTTTCGGCTGGCTGGGTAGGAAAATATGTCTTACAGATAATGGCACAAAGCTGGTCTCCAAATAATGAGTGTGTCTGAATTGGGGTGAGCTGATGGATGTAAACTTGGAGGCCCTGTTTCCAGCGCATAGCTGACAATTATGCCTCATTTGTTTGCCTGTGATAAGCCAAGGGCCCTTACAGAACCATCAGGTGGAGTTGTTGGAAATGACAATGACCTGCTGAACTAAGACCAATTTAGCATGTGCTGTTTGTGCAGTACAATGCATAGGGCTCAGCCTTATTGAACCAAATGCTGAAATCTTTCGCAGTCTAATATTTTAAGGCTGTTTGGCTTCACGGCTGCTGTGCATATATGTGTAATTGTGTGTATTTTTTGGGTGTTATTCTAAGATTCAAAGTCATGGTGCGAGAAATTTGCAGCCATGCTGTTCGCTCTGTGTGGAACACAGCTGTTAATGAATGCACCGGGAGCACTGGCACTGTAAGCACACAGTTTTAGTGCCAGTACAAACTAACTATTTCATTACAGAAGAGCGAAAGAGTCTATAAAGTGAAAAGAGGGAGAGCAGTGGATATATAATTATGGGGGGAGGGGACAGACCCAGTAGAAAGACCCAGTTTACACCTGGCCACTTCCTGTAAGTAGTATCTGTATTGAATCCTAATTCTATTTTAACCAAATGCACTGAGTCTTGGTAATCAGTTTCAATCTCTGGATAGTCAGGTTGAAATCAAATTGCTTATTACTGGTGTTTTGACTGTACTTGGAGAAATTTGGATTGTTGAATGCATCTTAAAGAGACAGATGTTGTTAAACTTCTCTAAAATGTGGCTTAAATGCATTTGAGACCTTGTTCACACCTGAGATTAACATGCATCTTATCCTAAGTGGCCAGCATACAGGGGTAAAAAGGGTACAATTTGTCTCAAGGATGCATAGCAATCTGATTCTTCAAACCACATTTTGAGCTAATCAGAGAAACGTATGACGTATGTCATTACTATTTCAGTGCAAATGACAAAGTGTATCAATATGTCCTTGACAGTGAAGCACCGCAGGCATTAACTACATTAACTAACACTGCCGAAACGTACATAATAACCTCAAGAGAAGTTAGCTGAGCATACTAAAGTAACAAGCTAATCGAATGGAAATGCGTGAGGCTGGTGGAAAACAAAACTTACTACATTATCTCAATTTGAGCTGAAGACTCAATTTGCTGAGTATAAAAAGCTGAGGAAGGGTTTGGTATTGCACACATGCTCACAGTGGGGGGATGACCATTTAAATGGCCTGGAGGAAATTTGTAACGGCCAGTATTGAGTAATGTCCCTTTAAGAGCCTCTTACGCTAAGTGTGCGGGCATTTGCGTAGCACATGCTGAGAGCGCAGAGACTGTGCTGAGAGCGCAGAGAACCAGCGAGTGTTGTGCTGTACTACTTAGACCACTGGACCTAGCTCCTTTCTGTTACTTCTGTAATTAACGCCATAAATGTAATTTGGTGCTGCATAAGTTCATGTAATAACTAAGAAATAAGCAAGTAGAATACAGCCAGAGCGAGTCAGAGTGTTTGTGGTCGTATTTATGAAATTTTATACAGCCACTTTATATAGCCAATTATGAAATTTTCTCACTACTAAATATTCCAATAAAAGTGGAATTGACTCTGTCAACGTACAAGGACAGAGCAAAATCAGCAGTTGTTGAGGCACATAGTGTACAGTGTCCCCAACTTTTTGTCAATCGCTAAAGACCTCCAAACTTCATCAGCTCAAGAACGGTGCATAGAGAGCTTTATGTAATGGGTGTCCATGGCCGAGCATCTGCATCCAAGCCTTCTATCACTGAACACAAGGCAGATGAGCGGATACTTTTGACAATATAGTGTCAAAAGTCTTAGACTCGAGACACAGGAAGTGACCGGGTGTAAACGGGGTGAAAAAGATGTAGTGAGAAGTAGGGAAAAGTGCAATGCTCCCAGTGCTAGAGGATGAAAGTGTGGGATGCTGCTTCAAGTAGCCTAATCAATGCAGTTAGAGGGATCAAAGTGAACTGTAGCATTGGTCTCAATGAAGGACTCGGTGCTCCACTGCTGTACTGAATCAAAGGTCTCTCAAACTTGTAAGATGTTCAGCGGTATCAAAGACAGAAAGTGAATGGAGTTGCCTGGAAACGGCAAGAAAAATTACACTGTAGCTCCTTGGCATGTCTGTGAACTTGGCAGTTCTGCGTACATCAGCATGATGTAATTAAACTGCGTTCAATATGAATTTGGATGTTGGATTTTTTGAGTTCCAAATAGTACATTTCATCTGGAACGCCTTCTTAAGTTCGTAAGATTTTCTACAAGGAAAATGGGGGGAGCCTCACAAACCCAGAGTCCAATCCAAGAATCCAAGATGGTTGCACAGCACATGGACAGTAGTAAGGACAGTTGTATTACACAGTTAATAGCACTTCTGTCTGTTTGCCTTGGATTAAATCAGGCATATACGCACACTACGGTCCAACTTTTATCTGTTGGCATGTTTCAATAGTGCTTGAATGTGCAAAGTACTGTAGAATTTATGCATTGTTATGCATTTGAAACTGGATTTGCTCAAACTGGAATTGCTAACAGTGCTAACCTGAGATAATGCTAACAATGCTAACCTGGGACATAAAAAGTGGGAAATATTGTGGCTGGATTTGCCATAAAAGCCTAGTAAATGATTATTAAACCACTCAATGTTTATTGGAAACTGAAATGTGTAATTAACTGAATGTTACACTGGAACATCCTCCATTTAAGTGTGACGCCATTCCCAGCTCAAACATCTGAATTCTGAGGTAAATAAAAAGCAGCATAAGTGTTGCTGTCAGTTGAGTAGTGGAGTGGGTTTGTGTTGTTGAACAGGAGGACTCTATGGTGTTATTCTATGAACTCAGCTGACTCTCCTGCATTGGGTAAGCCATTAGGCTCTCCCATGACAGGCTGGCTGGATTTATACACCGTGCTGATGTTAAATTACTGCGTAAAACTTCGGCTGTTATCTCAAGGGAGGACTGATTTGGTTTTAATTTGCAGCTCCAGGGTCAAAATGTTTAACTTTTTTTTTTTGTTTACCTATTAAATTGCACTGTCTGAAACACATGATAATGTACACCCATTACAACGTGCATGGAAACAGGCGCACACACACACACACGCACTCATGTATGTGTCCGATCCTTTTTCCATTCTGTGCCTAGAGGCAGCTTTGAGCTGGGGTCAACATTCAGGAGAATTAACATTTGCAAGTATGCGACTGGAGTGCTGGAGCTGAGGTTTCGCTCTCTGGATTTGTCTGGTGTAATTTGAAGAGGGAGCGCTGGGGTCTTGTGGGTACTGCAGCATGCTGGAGCTGAGACGGCTAAGGAGGTTTGGCGTGGACGTGTGTTGTGTGTACAGTAGACTGGAAATGGTTGAAAAAAGGCCTGAATTCCACTGACATAAAACGTTCTCCTCGTGCCCGTCCGGAGATGATGGAGAAAGCAATCCTATTTGCCTCACCACAGATGGATCCCGGCCAATGGCGCGTTGGAGTCGAGGCCCATGGCGTCCCACTGTAGCCGCTGCTATGTCGTTACATTGGCAGGCAATTGAATTGTTCCTTTTCCGTTAACTGATAGGAAATAAAGGATTTTCTTCATTCTCCAACCTCCGTTTGTTTGTAATGAGTCGGGCGCTGGCTGAAGTGGCTGAGCGTTTTGCCCCCGTTTTCAGGGTGTGTTTAAAAACAGCTGTCACTAGCAATTAAAGCTCATTTTCTTATACCCAGTTCTCATGCCGCCCAGGCTGCTCTGTCATTGTGGGCCCAGGCTCAGGGCATGCAAAGCAACGACTGCGTGCCATCCGACCACAACTGGCTAAACAGATTCTGCAGATTCTGCAGTGGCTCTGCAGATTGTATTAAACAACCCAAAAAAAAAAAAAAGAAAAGAAAATAGGAAAAGAGCATGCTAATGGCCTTAAAGGGATCGAGTTCAGCCTAATGAGATCTCCATTATAGCAGAACCAGTAAGCAATATAGGATCATACAGAGCTTGAAACGCTTTGAGGTGGTCGTCTCAGCTCTGTGTGGAGTCCGTTTGGAATATCTATTTAAATCTATTCAAATGGTGGGAAAATAAGACTTGAGAATTGAGAGCAGGGACTGTCAACATGTATTGATTGGTTAAGCTAAACAGCATGTCAGTGAACAACCTATTCAATGACTAACCTGTTTTTTTTTCAGCTGTGTAAAGATTGTAGGTCAAATTGAAATTGATTGAGATATTGAATTTAAGTTGACTTGTAGAAATTGAAATTGATTTACTGCTTGAGGAGATGAAAAATTGGCAAAACTATCCCTCTAGGAAATTGTACAGTAGCTCCTGTGTGGCCAGTCTAGGTACATGATGTAAACATACAAGTTACACGTAAACAAGGACTTGTACAGTATATCTAAGAGGAGACCACCAGTAAAATGCTTTACAATATATATATATATATATATATAAAAACTTACCTTACAAATGACTGATCTGCAAAATAAAATTATAGAGGAAAATAGACAACTTCACAATTTTAGAGAGAGTAATTTTTGTTTGTTGTCTTGCTTTGTTTGTATTTTTCCTGATAACTTACTTTTTTCATTTTTAAAATGTAGCCCTGTAGTTTGTTTTATTGGTTTTGGGATCTAAAATAAATAAATCTCAAAAATAAAAAATCTAATTGTAAATATGTTCACCCAGCAGGTAAAAGTGTCCCAATATGGATCTTTTGTCATACTATGTGAAACAGATGTGATATCTTTAAGCTTAAGCCCATTCTTGGTGATAAGTCCAGCTGTCAGCCACTGGACCTCCTTGATAGCTCCTGTGTTGCTGGCAAACACAGTAAATCATTGCATCATTGAATCTTTTGCACATGTGCATCAGTTTAGGAGTGTGAACTGTTAAGACAGATGTCTGATTAATGTCACCATTACACATGCCTGACTCACAGTGGGGCAACATAAAGGAAGACCACACGTGAACCACAATTAAACAAAAAATATACCTACATTTTATTACTAAACAAAAATATAGCAAGATGCTGGAAAACCAGGGAAGTCCAGGGCTTACTGCAAATGCAATTGTAGCTTTTATCCTCAAATCTTAGCCCAAATTGGCATAGAGAAAATCTGCTACACCTGGTTTAACTCTACTCTGCTAAACAATATGGAACCAAGCAAAAAGTAAAACCTGAAACAGAATCTGTCAGGAAGATGGTGTGAACAGCCTAAATAACAGTTGCAGAGAAAATTCAATTTGGGCTTCTTTACCTTATGTCCAAATGTAGTCTTAGAGCCTGTATTTCATTCTGCTATAGCTGTCCATATTCATGCTACATTTGCCAAAACAATATAAATCCTGTTATTAACATTATCTGCTTTTATTCTTAATTGAATTAAGTGCTGATGTAAAATAGCTTAGTTCTTATTTATATGGTATTACTGTCTTCCTTACAAAGGGATATATAGGTTACCAGCGTGCTGCAGTGCATACTGAAATATAATTCCACTTAATATCGGCTTACAGTGAGGATTAGGCTCTGTATAGTGTGAAATAACTGCTGGTAGCAAAAATGATCAAACTGTGTCCTACAATTGGCTCTCTGGCCTGTGAATTTCCATGTCTGAGGTCAGGTAGGATTGTAAAGAATGTGCTAAAGGAGGATGGGAGAAGATTTAATAAACTCTAAAGCCATTAAAGTGGCTTCTTTCACTCCAAAACACTCATCACCACTTCTTTTTTGCTTCTGGTCTGTTTTTTTTCTGCTAATGCTGGATTAAAAAAAGTGAAAATAGCCTTGTTTCAGATAATGCGTAAAACAAAACGGCTAATGCTGCTATCAGTCTTCTTGCTTATTAAAGAGCAGGCTAGCTAAAGACTTCAGTGTCGTTGGACAGAGAGAGAAAGAGAGTGCCTACATTGGAGTTCACAGAAACGTAATTTAAGTAAGGTTTAATGCTCTGTTAGCTTGGTAGAAGTCAATTAGCTTGGTTCAGATTTAATAGGTTTTCCTTAAGGGCCTTCACTTCGCTCGGCCGGATTAATCGCTCTCTCTCTCTCTGCTGGATGCTGCGTGTGCTTCTAAAAGGAGCAAAATAATGTGCTAAACGTCAGTGCCAGATGTGTGTCTGTATTTTTAGAAAGTTGGCCTGGAATAGCAGATCCTGCACAGTCATAGCTGTCTAGAGACGACCTGAGCGCTCGCTCATCGGGACTCTGCAGCCCAGTTTGAACTTGTTTTAATTTCATCAAAGAATGAGGGCTACGTATAATAATAAGATAGCACTGTGTGAGTGTTCAGTAAAGCGTTTCTGAACCTTTTCACTCATTCATATGTTTCTACATACAGTATTTTCTGTAGTAGAGGTGTATGATTATGATGTGCGATAATGCTTTTGGGTAATACCAAAAGCACTAGGAAAGTGCTTAGGCTTTTGTTTGTTGTTATCTTCCAGCCCCATTTGTTATAATGGCCTGAACCCTCTGTTGGATGTCCTGAAGGTTTGGTGGGTGGTGGGTTCTTCTTTGTCCTTGCCCTGTGCTGAATATTTTGGTGTTCTACCCAGCAGGCCCCAGCTGAGTCAGCCTTCAGGAGGCCTTGCTCTCTCTGACATCACCGCCTGGCGCTGAGACAATTTAGATAACATCCCAATATTGATGTGAAACCTTCAAGTCCTTGAAGGTTTGGCCGCACTGATTTCTCCAGTCTAAGATGTAGTTTGTTGTGTTCACTGTGGACCTCTACCTCACTCTGCCTCCAGCCTAGTTACACCATAAAGTTGGCTGTTATCCATGATGTTTTTGCAGCTTCTTCGTTATATTTATTGTGAAAAATCTAATCCAAATAACAATAAAAAAGATTTTTTCTTACAGCCCTTTTCTAAAGATTTGCTGTAGGCAATTACGTCCTTCTTATATTTTATTTCGTAATTACTGGCGGTCTTGCTGACCTGAAAATTGTGTCTGCATACAGCATTAGTGCAGTAGTATTAAGACTGTAAGCGCCTGAAAAAAATATATTATGGACATAACATTTCCAAAGGAAGGCACTAAAATATGTGTCTGTAAATATTCATCCAATTTGAATGAAATATTTGGCGTAACTATAGAACCAGGATCGTTGTTTCATGATTTAAACTATTTGAACAGATCTGACTTACGTTTTTTTTTTTTTTTTTTTTTTATTCTCCTGCACTTTTGCAACAGCTTAGCAAAACCTTAGCGACGGATAAGCAACCAAGCCATTACTATGGCAACTACATAGCAACAAATTCAGCTTATCAAAACCTTAGCAACTAATTAGCAACCAACCCATTAACATAGCAACAAAATCAGCTAAGCAAAACCTTAGCAACTGATAAGAAACCAACCCATTACTATAGCACCTACATATCAACAAATTCAGCTTATCAAAACCATAGCAACTGATTAGCAAAAATATATAGTTAAAAATAGCAACAACTTTTAACAACCCTAGCAACAACTTAGCAACCAACCACAAATTAGCAAAGTCCTTAGAAACCAACACCTTAACAGCAGCAACTATGTAGTAACCACCTTGCGATACCTTCGCAGACAAAACCTATACAATCACAACTGCTTAGCAACACCTTAACAACCATCTTGAAGTACCATTGCAACTAAAACATACACATACTACAGAAACACATTAGCAACAATCACCTATGGCACTCCTATGTTGGAGCAACTCTGCTGAGCTGCGTTCACACCCACAGTTTCTGCAGGAATTGCACTCTGTTTTTTTTTTAATTTTGTTTTAAAGCTGTGAATACACAGATGTCACAGTTGCACAAACCACATTAATTTGCTTCATTTTTTGCAGAGCTGACCAAACACATCATCCCTCCACCAGGGGGGTTGCCCACTCAGAGCATTCAGAGCATGACTCATTTTATGGCATTCAATTAGCTAGAATGAGTGGTCTGCTGAAAGGCGAGCCAGGGACAAAAGCAGCAGCAGCAGCAGCGAACTCAAGCTTTTGTTCGCCGTCTTCTTTTGCCGAAGACCCTTCTTCCAGCCCCAAAATCACCCACAACATTTCTTATTAAGGCCTGAACCTTCTGTTGGATGTCCTGAAGGTTGGGTGGGTGGTGGGTTCTTCTTTGTCCTTGCCCTGTGCTGGATGTTCTCCTGCCCTACCCAGCAGACCCCAGCTGAGTCAGCCTTCAGGAGGCCCTGCTCTCTCTGACATCACCGCCTGGCGCTGAGGCAATCGCCCTGACTGGGGCATTAACGGAAGGGAGGGGAGGGGGAGGTGGAGGGGAGGGGAGGTGGAGGTGGAAGGGAGGGGATGTGGTTGGGTTTGGGGTTAATGGAATTACTTCTCTTGGCTTGCAAAAGAAGTGAAATATATATAGATATACATCTTTACATATGGCGCACCGCACTTAGCAACAAGGTTTGCTGTCCTTGGGGGGAAAAAGACTGGTTTAGACTGGTTTGGAAGTTTTATTGGATGTAGCTTTTAGGAATAATTTAGCACTGTCATTGATAACATTTGGTTTTTAAAAGCTAATTAATATTTTTACGTTTTAAGTTTGGCATCAACATCTACAGAACCTGGTGATGTTTTAGCTGTTTTATTTAGCAATGTAAACACTGTGTCACAACTGTTAAATTCAGAAGGTAGATTTATTTTTATTTATGCTGAAATATGGACTAAATCTCATAACTAACTATCACTGTCTTAACATCACTCACTTCTGCTTGTCTCTCTCTCTCTCTGTCTCTCTCTCTCTCTCTCTCTCTCTCTCTCTCTCTCTCTCTCACACACTGTCACGTCTTTGCCCTGTTTCCTGTCTGTTCTCATGTCTCTGTGTTATCCCCACAAGACCCGTGCTCCTCTGTGTTTCTTCCCCAGTCATTTTCCGTCACGTGTTTCCCATTTGTAGCTCCGCCCTAACCCCAGGTGTTCGTGTTTAGTGTGTGTTTCCTGTTTGTATATATAGTCCTCCTGTGTCACTTTGTCCTCGTCGGTCTTTGCACCTTCCCCTGTTGTTTTGTCTTGCCGTATTTCTCTAGTTTCTTGTTCTCACGTTTATAGTTTATTTCTCCTAGTTCTTCTCTTTATTTCTTGTTTGTCCTTTGTTATTTCTAGTTCCTGGTTTATTTTCCTTGTTCTGTTTTGTTTACTTCATCTAGCTTTAGTTATTAGTTTGTTTCTTTGTTTATTTGCGTTATTTGTTTATTTTACGTCCGCCTCCACGTCTTCCTGCCTGCACCCATCCTGACACACACACACACACCGTCCACAATATTAACCTTAAGAAAAATCTTTCCTTTATTGTTTTTCATACTTTTTTATTGAGGTTGCCTTTTTTAAATTCTATTTAATTGGTACTGGTACTAAATGTAGTTCACACAGAACAGTATGTGTTCAAAGTAAAAAATATATGTACATTTAAACAGCATATTTGAACCTAAATTAAATTTCAATAAAATCGTGCATTAATTCTTTTATACATTAATAACATTTAAACAATAATACACGAGAGGGAGCCTATGACTGCAGCACCGCAGTGCCAATATTACATCTTATAGCACAAAGTTTGAGTGTATTATTGCGATTATACCACATGTACCATAAAGAGGATGAGAAAATACGATCTGTTTGGTTTTATAAACACTCCGCCACTTAAAATAGTTCCATTGCTGCTCTGTTTGTAGCTCCACTGTTTGGGTTGTTAGTGCTGCATGGTTGCCTGTATGTGGGGGAGTAATACATGGAGTACATGGAGAGCTTTGGTTACATTACAGTGCATTACTGGCTGAAAACGACACTCATTGAATGCCTCTCAGCCAATCACATTGCAGGGTTAGAACTAACTGTGGTATAATAAAAGTTCTCTGAAGGAAAAATGCACTTAATCACAATTAATCACAGCAAATTGTGTGTTTAATTAGTTACATTTTAAACAGCCTTAGAATCATTATTTTGAGTGGGTCCACGAATCGCCCAACTCGACCGACATATGGTGTGCAGCACTACCCCTGCCTGTAGTCGAGCTAGGTTGTGCCATGTGGTTTCAAACAGACTCACGACGTAGGGCTGTTGTGATTTATGCGGCCGGCTCACGTCAGCTGTGTGTCATTTGGTTTAATTGCAGGAAAAGGTTCATTATTACGGGCATGGAAACAATGGATTACGTTTCTCACTTTAAAGCAATCACCCAGCGATGTTTGCTATGTGAACTCTGGGGGAATGCTACCCAAAAATAGCTTGCGTTACAGCTCGTGGAGGAAGAGCAATCAGTCTTTTGTGGACGGCCCGCGACTCCTCCTGTTTTATTTGCTGAATTCTGATTACGCCTCCCTAAATATAGACATAATTGCAAACTTACGATCTGCGCCTGCAATTTTTTGGGGGAGGGAAATGTGTTAATGGTCAAGGCCGACTAGCAGGAGTCTCAACCGGCACAACACAGCGAAACAGTCCTGCTGTTCCTAAATGGTTAAAATTGACCTATGGGGCGTACATTATAGTGGTGCATTGTGCACGGTGCTGGCCATGCAGAGAAGCCATTATGTTTGCTGCATTATTCATGGGCTCTTTGATGGTGTGAGGCAGTCGATATTCCAGAGAGCATGTGAGTTATTGGGAGGCAGACAGGCTGTTGCCAGGCTTCAGTGTGTGTGTGTGCTCATTTATCCTGACGGCCCGAGGACTGCTAATGCCATTTATTCCTTTCAAGTGGCTCTGATGATGGAATTAGCCTATTTGGCAGAGGCATGCTAAACCAGTGCGCTCCAGAGGCCAGAGGAGCCAGAGAACAACTAGAGTGTCCTTCTAAAGCCACTGAGGACTGAGAGAGAGAGAAAGAGAGAAGGAAAGAGAGAGTATGGGAATATAAGTAAAACATAGTAGAAAAAGAGACAACGAAAGAAATGGCACTTTTCCACTGCATGGAATAGCGACTCTGCTCGCCTTTAGTTGCCTGGTACCTGGCTCATTTTCCACTACCACAACCACAGCCTCCCCTCCCCCAAATTGAACGGTGACATCACAAAACACAGTCACTACCTCATCGCCAGAGTTAGTCCCTGCTCATCTCGCGTGGAACCATGAGTGAGCCGGTACTACAAAGTACCCAGTTCCAGGTATCTGGTACCAGATTTGCCTCATAGAAAAAACAAAAAAGGCAAGTAGAGTTGAGCTGAGTAGTACAATATTGACACCATGCAGTGAAAACCACCAAAAGACCGAGACAAGTGAGAGAAAGAGAGGGGATGGGAAAATGACAGAAAGAGAGAAGAGGAGAGGTGTGGGAAAGAAATAAAGAAAGAGAGAGAGAAAGAAAGAGAGAGAGTGTTTTCATCCTAATATAGTAAAGAAAAAAAGAAAGACTAAGAAGAATAGGATCAAAAATGTAGAAATTAAAGAGAAAGAGAGAAGGAATTGAGAAAAGGCAAGAAAAAGCTATAAGAAAGAAAGAAAGAAAGATGTATGGAAGCACAAAGAAAAAAAAGGGGAATCTGATGGTTATTGAAAAAAAGAAAGAGAGAGAGATATAGGGAATTAAATAAAGAATAAAATGGAGAGAGAGTAAAAGAAAATGAAGATCCAGAGAAAGGGAGGTATTGGAAAGGGACAGGGAGAAAAAGGGATAAAGTATGGAAATACAGATAGATAAAATAAGAAGATGAAAAGAGAAATAGAGGTAGAGTAGAAAAAAATAAATAGTGAAAGTGAGAGAAAGGTAAAAGAATATAAAAAAGAAAATTATTTAGAAAGAGAGAGAGGATATGGGAAATGCAATTTTAGAGGGAGCAAGAAAAGAGAGGAGTTGGAATAAAAGAAATAAAGAAAAGAGAGAGGATGAAAGAAAGAAAGAAAGAAAGAAGAGAGTAGGAGAGAGAATGAAAAAATGTAATAACTGACAAAGAGAGTAGAATGTAAAAAAGAACAGAGGGAGAAAAACTGATGAAGAACAAAGAAAGAACAAAGACAGAGATGAGCCAGTAAGAATAGAGGAAGAGTAGAATGAAAAAAAAAAACAGAAAGAAAGAGATGAGACAGAAAACAGAAAGACTGAAAGAACAGAGACAGAGATGAGGCAGAATAAGAAAAGAAAGAACAGAGATATTTGAGGCAGTAAAAACAGTGGGAGAGTAGAAGGAAGGAAAGAACAGAAAGAAAGACAGAGATGAGACAGAAAATAGAAAGACTAAAAGAACAGAGATAAAGAAGAGACAGAAGAAAAGGAAAGAAAGAACAGAGGGAGAGGCTGGGGCAGTAAAGGTGTTGGAGGATGTGAGGAGCATGTGATGTACAGTGAATGTACAGGGCTCTGCTGTGAGGAGCTGTGCAGAGCTTCAGCCTCAGGCTGCACAGCTCTCACTTCTCCTCTCCTGCCTGTGCAGCAGAGCTCCTGCTTACTCCAGAAGAACATCAGGAAGCGCAGGGGCGAGATTTTTAATGAGCTGCAGGAGGTGATCCTGCAGCCGTGCAGAGACGCGCTCTACATCAAACGAGCCGGCAGAAGTAGGTCTCTCTCCTTACTTCCTGCAGTAAATGTAATCAGAAGGTTAAGCATCTGGCTAATGTAGTGATGTAGTGATGCAGTGCAGAGCCTAATAAATAGATCCTTTATGATAACAGAGCACTTTCCTGCAGTCCCGCTCAGATAGCTGTACATTACCTCAGGAAGAAATGAGCAGTAAGAGACGTAGAGGGGAGTTAAATGTAATGTGGAAGTCTGTATCTGCTGGTTGGGTTTCTAGGTCAGGTATATAATAGCTGTATAACTAAAAAGTAAATCAGTATTGAACAAACTGAATAAATTAATGAGGCTTGCAATGTAAACGTAGCCTTAGAAAACGAACCATTAGACCAGGGTAGTGCTGGGCGGTATGACAAAAAGTGTATATCACAGTATTTTTTAAGATTCTGATGGTTTCACAGTATTTTTATTATTTTATTTACTTATTTACTGATTTTATTTTTGCATGACTGGGCTTTTATATAGGATGTTATGGCTTAATCTCCTGTTAGGAGTACATATAATATAAAACACTAAAATTACTATTGAGTTTACTTTATGACCTGTAACCACAATATATAGCAGAAAAACAGCTGAAGAATATAAACGAAAAAAAAAAAAAAACCTTAAAAAAGAGATACACCAACAACTTTACCACGGCTTCCTTTACAAAACTAAATATTGTAAATACTTCCATAATCACTATAAATGCTCCTAAAATACTCAGAATGTAAGTATTCAAATAAATATTTCTCATATTTCCTTCAAGTTACAGTATCAATATATTTTAAATGGCTATAGTTACTGATCTTGAAGTTTATTTGCACCTCGTATCCAGAGGTTTAGGGAGTTTTATCACTTGTGCTGATTAAATGATTCTTTACCCAGGATTGATTTTGGGTTTATCTGGGGGACGAGATTAACTTTATCTGAGCTGTGGATTGAATGCGCTACTCCATTTGTCTTTTTTTCTGAGTAATAACTGCAGTAATACCTGCTGTTTGCTGTTGTTTTCTATTTTACTGTTGTTTTTCTATTTTACACTCATACAGTGAGGAACAGCAGCAGGAGCTTCTCAGATAAAGTGCTGTTTCATGTTTCTCCAGGCACGATGGAGCATTTGACTCAATAGAGCTGAGCTTCCAGTGCCCAAATATGTGCATGTGACTAACAATGTCCTCTAGTTATCCTAGAATGACCTAGGTATAGTATTTTTCTGGTGATGAAAGTTGGTAGTGAAACTTGGAAATCCATTTCTGGGTCAGGTTATGGAGAATGTAGATTTCATTCAATCATTTCTTCTCTCGTTTTTCTCTCCCTCCAGCTGGGAGGTTGTGTTGCTAGGGTCTGCAGAAGGTGTATGTATGTAGGCCACAGGAGGCTTTTGAAGTCAGCGCTCCTCTCCTCACCTCAGACTCATCTTTAATTCTGAGCTTCCCCGATCCAGCACGCCAGTCTCTGTCAAGGTCACGTCTTGTTGGTGTGAGATTTACTCTGCTCTCTCGCTGGTGGTTAATAAAGAATGAAAGGAATCAGCGCTGCCACGTGTACTTGTTTGATCCAGTGTGATGTGAGGGGATTTTTCTTCTGAGAATGAGCTGCTCTGTGCCCCTCAGTTACAGCTGTCCCCTATGTGCTGTGTGATGAGACTAGAGACGGTATGTTGATGTAGATGGGGATCAGTTTTAGGCTGATAGTATAAAAAAGATACTGGATTAGATGGTACAAAAATATATAATATTGAGCTTGTATGTGTAGCTATAAACAGAGTTGTTGATTGAGGTTTTTACTCAGATTAAATAGGTGGATGTGGTGGGAAGTGGAGGAAGCACATGCTATAAAGGCATGTGGTTGGTGTGGCGTAGTGGATAACACCACTACCTGCCAGTGAGCTAACCACCACATTGTGTGGGAGACTGTGGTTCAATTTCTGGCCTGGGTGACTGAATTCTGCTGCTCTACACCTATAAGTGTAAGAGTCCTTGGGCTAGACTCCCAACACTACAATGGCCCACCTCTGTAATATTTGAATAACCTTCTAATTAACGATGGATAAGAGCTTCATCTAAAAGCAGCTAAAAATTAAATAAGAAGAGGCCTGTAAAAGTTACTATACTTTTATCACATGCACCTTCTGTTCACTATAGTCTACATCTAAAAATCCAGATCATTATAAAGAGGAGAACATAATTTGACTAGTTAGTGAATGGTTTTGTACAGGTTGTTATGTGTGTAAGCTCATTGTTGTGCATTATATTAATGTTCTTTATTTGAAAAGCAGGAATGGTTATTGCATGTTTAATAGGGTACGTAATTTGCACGGTATAGTTGTGTCCAAACCAGTGCACTGCCCAGTACAGTACTTTGGGGTTCTCTCATTTTGCAGTGGTGTCTGAAACTTAGGGTGCTGACTTATCAGTGCCCTGTAACAATCATAATGCATAACGCACAGTAATATATTGTCGCTGTCCATTGCAAAAAACCTATATATCCAAAACAGCACTTTACAGGAGAGAGATAAAACCTTTTTAACTTTCAATGGAAGTCAATGTAAAAAGAGTTTATTTCATGTATTTTTTTTTTTTTAGAACTTCTTTTGGTCCATTCAGCAAGAAATTTTGAGACAGTGTCAAGGTCAGTTTCTGTGTTCAAATTATGCAGAAAACTGAAAATGGTAAAAAAATGTATATACTTGTTTTAGAATTGGACAGAAACAATATAGTGTACAGAATTTATTGATTGGTTTGAAGATTCATTAAAAATGATTTGCTAAATTTTTCAGTCATTCCACTGCAAACACAGTGAATATATTAGTGGTGTAACAAATCATGGTTTTATGCATAGTTTTATGTATTAGTATGTACAAGTCATCTTCAATAGTTTAGGACTCACTGAAGAATCACAGATCAGTTGCCAAAGTCTATCCAAAATCGCTGTGGAATACTTTAAGGATGAGCATCTTTCTGTCACACGAACTGAGAATGTGGATAAAGCCAACCACTGTATTGCTGGGGTTCTGGTTCATGAAAAGGTGGTCGTTGCCATGGTGTGTCGATCAGAATATGAAAGGACGTATTTTTACTGGTTGTTACTGTTTTTTACTGGTACATGTTACAAAGCTGTTGTAACTGTATATGTGTTTTTTTTTTTTGTACGCACTGCATCTTATACAGTCTGTGCCAGAATAAAAAACACTAATGCAAATAACAAGCGGTAACATAAAATACTTTTTTAAACTTCCATTTTCTGACACAGCTCCAGTGTTTCTAACTGGTGGAAAACTGCCATCTCCACTGCTTTTACTGTGGCAGTGTTGAGTAGTGTTGTCCAATAAACGTCATACTTAACACTGACTGTCCTCCTCGCTGTAACTCGGCTGCGTTCAGTTTTTTGACACTCTCCTTCCATTCAATCATGAAAACGAGTGCAGACAGTGATGGGAAGAAGGGAAGCTGTGTCCTTGTTATATTTTGCTAGCTTTTTCCCCGTTCCCCTTTACGCCTCAGGCATTTCTCAACTATTAGCTCTGCAGATGTAGCCTAAAAGGACTTGGCACGAGCCGCTACGCATCTCTCACTCCTCTCTCTCACACACACACACACACAGGGCTGAGAGCATGGTGCGAGTGTTGTTGTATACGGGGACTTTGTTTCTGTCTGCCTGCTTTTAGCCCAGTCCCCACAGCAGCTGTCCCAGCAGCTGGGCTCTACACCGATAACCTCTTCACTGCCTGGCCTCTGGGCTCCAGAGCCTTTTAACAGACCACAGGAAGTGTGGCTGTTAAGCCCTTTCACTCAAGTGGAAGGATGCAGCTAACAGCTGATCACAGCCGCCACTGAATGAAAGCCCCTTTGGTCATGAGCCCGTTTAACCTTTACAGCTCACCGTTATTCCTGCCAATAACGAAAGTATGTGGTGATTCAGTATGAATTATATTTCACTTATTTAAAAAACACGTGGAGCAATGAAGAGCAGAAACTTGCAGAGCCAAACGTAACTATTACTATTATTAAATGTTACAGACTATAAGGCACACTGTTTTATAAGGCGACCATAATCAATGTATATGTGGTGTATAGTGTTGTATGATAAAATGATAACGATAATTATCACAAAATAACTTTCTCTCGATATAAACGTAAGCCACAGTTGATAAAACTTTGATATAACTTGTTCCAGGAATGTTTCTGACAGACAACAGAAACAGCCAATGAGAATAGGAATAGTGCCACTCTGAACCAATCATGTTGCTGGATCAGTGTTATGTTGGGTTAGGTTGATGCCCACGGCTTAGAGCTTGGGTGGAGCAGCTTGTGCGCTCTGAGAGATTTTTCTGGTTTGGAACTGACCAAAGAATTTAGGTCTCTGTTTACTTTGTTATTTTGTAACAATGGATCTTTAAATATACAGGATTTGAGTGTTTTATTTTTATTTATATAGTTACATAATAAAATAAAATAAATTTGTAACAATTTTTTTTGATAACTCCCTTATTCTCTCACTTATCAGTAAAAAGAAACCTTTAAGTGCGGCAGAAAAGGATTTAATTTATTAAAAACCCGAAAAGTAATGAAGAGCAGAAACTTGCAGAGCCAAACATAACTATTACTATTACTAAATGTTACAGACTATAAGGCACACTGTATTATAAGGCGACCATAATCAATGAATGTCTATTTTGTGGTCTATTTTATACATAAGGCACATTTTAAGCTTTATGTATAAGAAACAAAGGTGTCAAAATGTTTCCCTTCTGATGTGAAAGCTGGAAGAAGCACCTAAATAAACAAAAGTCTAATACTTATAAGTCAAACGAGCACTGGATGTTAATCTACACAGATTTCTCTCCTGAAAACTGTTTATTTAGAGCGGTTAGCAGCAGCCCTAACCATGGATAGCAGCTAGCCACGGTTAGCAGCAGCACAAGCCGCGGTTAGCAGCACTTAGCGCTAGTAAATGCGACCCAACAGAGCTACACTGAGGAACTCTGAGGAGTTTTCTGGTAAGTCAGGGCATTATCAGGTAGCAGTTCATCCCACATAGCTTGTTTTAACATGGCAACCTCTGAACGGCTAATACTGCTCTAGCCTCAGTGAAGGAGAAAAACTTTACCGAAACTCCTTTAATTCGCTGCACTACAGCAGAGTGGCTTCAGTGCTCCTTACAACCTGACTGGTAGAACTCATACATAAACCGCACTGAATTATAAGGCACACTGTCGAAATGAAATGATTTTAAGTCTGCCTTATAGTGCAATATTCCTGATATTTCGAACTATTGTACCCTCTTCAGTAACACATATGCCAAATCACAGTATTGTGAAATCATTATTATTGTGGTTGCACGTATCATGATACTATTGTATTTTAAGATTCCCCGTGATTCCAACTATACCATATATATCTGATTTTGCTATTTATAGGTATATGTTTGAGTAAAATGAACATTGTTTGTTTTATTCTATAAACTACTGACAATATTTCTGCCGATTTCCTAAAAAAATATTGTCGTTTACAGCATTTATTTGCAGAAAATGAGAAATGGCTGAAATAATAAAAAAGATGCAGAGCTTTCAGACCTCAAATAATGCAAAGAAACAAGTTCATATTCATAAAGTTTTAAGAGTTTTCATGCATATTAGCATGCTCTCCTCCACCAGTCTTACACACTGCTTTTGGATAATTTATGCCAGTCCTAATGTAAAAAATCAAGCAGTACAAGGTTTGGTTTGATGGCTTGTGATCATCCATCTTCCTCTTGATTATATTTCAGAGGTTTTAATTTTTTTTTCAACCTTTTTATACGTGTTTTTTTTTTTTTTTCCAGAGCTGTATGTGGATAATAGGACCATGAAATACTAGTTCTCACATGCTTTAACAGTAGTTATATTTCTTTTTAATTTTATTTCAGATTTTTCCCCATTTTCTTCCAATTTGGTTATCCAATTGTCCCACCCCTTTGTGTGTCCCCATCACCGGTGGCACCTGCGACCCTTGGAGGATGCGGACGAGCACACGCCTCCTCCGACACGTGTGAAGTCAATAACCCCTTTTTACGAGCTGCTGCTGATTAATCATTACCTGAGCAGCTAGCACATTCAGAGGAAAGCACGGCGGCAAGGTTCCAATTCATCCGCTCACAGACGCCTCGTGCCGCCTGACGCCTTTAAGCGTGATGGGGAGAGAGCGCCATCTACCCACCTGGAGGGAGCAAGGACAATTTTGCTCCCTCTGAGCGCCGGCAGATGATGGCAAAGCTGTATGAGCGGGGGTTCTAACCTGCGACCTCCTGCTCATAGTGGCAGCGCATTAGACCGCTGGACCACTCGGCACCCAACAGTAGTTATATTTAGACAGATTTGAGTATGTTTGATGCATGGTGTAAATAACTATTTACATTATATTATTACAAATTTGGATTTTTTTGTATCTATTCCCATACTGTGCACATGCATTATGTTTGCTGCTGTTAGCTGTACTAACTATAGCCTGTAATAAGCTTCCCCAATCTTCTCCAATCTGAAGCCCTCCACTACTCGATATTAACCATGGGCACATAACAGCACACTCAGTCTGAGTGCGGCTGTATCAGCGAGTGCAGGGAGCTGTGTGACAAGTGTGTTTTGTCAGGCTGATAACTGCAGGCGTCTGCAGGGTGGGTGTGTGGGTGTGCACGAGTGATTGGCCGGAAGATTTCTGAGT
This sequence comes from Astyanax mexicanus, assembly GCF_023375975.1. Classification (NCBI taxonomy): domain Eukaryota; kingdom Metazoa; phylum Chordata; class Actinopteri; order Characiformes; family Acestrorhamphidae; genus Astyanax; species Astyanax mexicanus. The sequence continues at coordinate 30,120,640 of NC_064418.1, forward strand.
GGCTACTTAACACGCTCCCCCATCTCTCAGTGAAACAGACTGACTGGAGCGGCTGGTGCACGCACAAGCACAAGCACAAGCACAAGCACACATGCCACACACATGCCAGCAGCAGTCCTGCTCCATCAAAAATCAGAAAGGACTTGCTACTTTGATTCAATTTGGTCCTGTAATCCAGTGTTCAGAAAGATGTGTATGTGTGTGTGGAGAGGTAGGAAAAGCAGTGGTCTGCAGCTGAACAAACACACGCAACAGAGCGTTAAAAATTTCGTGCGTACAAACAGATGGTTTGGGTGTTTCATATTATGAGGTACCTTTTGGAACGTAATGAGCGCATACCACCAGGTTGTGTTCTCGGATTTAGAGTGAAACACAGCGGAACGCTACATTATAAACCTCCAGCAGCAAACACATGGTAATAATGGTTCAGGTATTTTTGAGGTACTTGTTGAATCTTTGAGCTTCAGTACTATAATTCAATCACAACGGACCTTTATATTAAACATAAATAGGCCTGGCTGTTTGGCAGTACGTTGGTTATGAATACCAACAACTACAAAGAGAAGAGTTACCGATGGAGCCACCGGCAAAACAATTATACGGAATTGTTCCATGTCAAAACATAAAATTTGGTTTATTTGTGAAGTAGCTGAGATGGGTCAGTTACATAACATTTATTTACCTTTTTCTGTATACTCTTAAGTTTCCTTTTGTTGTTTTAATAACAACATACAGCTCTGGAAAAAAATGAAGAGACCACTTCAGTTTCTGAATCAGTTTCTCTGATTTATTCTATAAACTACAGACAACATTCCTCCCAAATTCCAAATAAAAATATTGTCATTTAGAGCATTTGTGCAGAAAATGAGAAATGGCTGAAATAACAAAAAAAAGATGCAGAGCTTTCAGACCTCAAATAATGCAAAGAAAACAAGTTCATATTCAATAAGAGTTCAGAAAGAGTTTAGAAATCAATGTTTAGTGCAATAACCCTGGTTTTTAATCACAGTTTTCATGCATCTTGGCATGTTTTCCTCCACCAGTCTTACACACTGCTTTTGGATAACGTTATGCCACTCCTGGTGCAAAAATTCAAGCACTTCAGCTTGGCTTTATGGTTGTGATTATCCATCTTCTTCTTGATTATATTCTAGAGGTTTTCAATTTGGTAAAATCAAAGAAACTCATAATTCTTCAGTGGTGTCTTATTATTGTTCCAGAGCTGTATGTTTTACTTTATGTGTGGTTTCAAATCTGACTTCAGTTTTTCCGAATTTAAGAACCTACTAAAACAGTCCAAAAGACTATAATAATCCAAATGTATAGCGTTATAAAAACAGAACCTGACAAACTTCAGTTCAATGCTAATAGATTCTGGATATACCATATGATTTGATGTACATTTGAATTGGTGTATCAGGATTTCTTGCTTGCATTTCACATTCAGAATGAGTGTAAGAGATTAGCCTTAGATTTATTTTTATTTCTCTTAATAAATAAGTATTAAGCTACAGTTACAGTGGATTTAGAAATATAAAAGCATACTGTATTTCTCGTACTATAAGGCGCACTTAAAATCCTTAAATTGTCCCCAAAATCGTCAGTGCGCCTTATTATCCGTTGCATCTTATGAATTTTGCCAGTCAGGTTGTAAGTAGCAGTAACGCCACACAGGAGTATACAAAAGTTTCAGTTTAGTTCTCCAGTACTGAGACTGGAGCAGTATTAGCATTAGCCGCTAACTGCCACGCTAAGTGCTAGCTTTTTCGCTGTTCAGAGGTGAGTATTATTGGCCTGTAGCCTGCTGCTAACCCCGGCTAGCAGTGCTGGAGCAGCTTTAGCATTAGCCAGTAACCGTTGGCTCCTTCACCATTTAAAGGTGAGTATTATCAGCCTGTAGCCTGCTGCGCTGTCGGGCGGCATTTACTGGCTCTAACCACGGCTAGCAGTTAGCTGCTAATGCTAATAATGCTGCTGCACCCAGCCTTAGTGGAAATCTGGAAATCTAAGCTTACTGTAAATTAACGGAAGTGCTTTACTCCCCCAAATAAACCGTTTTCACGAGAGAAATTTGTGTAGATTAACTAACTTTTCAAGAAAATGGTTTTGTTAACTTATCCCTCCACCACCACCCAGCAGCAAGATCCGGCTAATTAGAAGGGAAACATGGCGACACTCCTGTTCCTTACTAGTAGAGGTGTGCCAAAAAATCGATTCACATAAGAATCTTGATTCTCATTTACTACGATTCAGAATCGATTTAAAATGTCCCAAAATCGATTCTAAGGTCCAATCCCATTTCTTCCCTTGGCCCTACCCCTCACTGTAAGTTCACACTGCAGCGGCACGAAGCGTTTTTCGCTCCGCCTCCCACTGCCCAAAGCGACAAGTGGCCGCTGCAGTTTGAACTTACCGTCAGACCCACACAGAGCGTAGGTGTATGAGAATCACCGGTAAGATGGCAGAACAAGCACTATATTACCTTAGATTAACGTGTAGTTTTAATGTTTTATGGCAGAATGCTTCATAACAAGCATAAAAAAGATCGCTAGTAGTTAGTTTCCGTTTCTGTTAGCTAGCTAACTAGCTAACTTTCCAGTTCCACCTTAAATAATGCAACAGGTGGCAGCGGGCTGCAGCATTTAAGGCGGAACGGAAAAATAACAATAAGCTAATCAAAGCTAATTTCAGCTCCTCATCACAGAGGAATTAAGGAATGGACAATATGAATTAATTTCTCCACCTCCTGCCCCCTTTCTGAAGAAATACAACGACCTTAAAGTTAACTAGTTAATCAGCAGCTGCTCCTGAACTTTAGCGCTTCACTGCTATCATCACATCAGCCCAGCAGCGTCACCTACACACCACCGCTAGTAGCCTGGTAATAAAGCAGTGTTATTTATTATTTATTTATTGTTCATTAACGTCATTGTGATATCCCAGTGATTCCTCTGTCACTGAAGACCCACATTCCTGCACATTTTATTGTTTTTGTAACACATTACTTGCTCCAGGACCAGTGTATATTATGGAGGCTTTTTTTCAATAAGATTCATAAGCCAGAAGCAGAAATTTTTATAAATCAAATCGTTTTGAATCAAAAATCGATTTTGAATCGAATCGTGGCCCCCAAAATCGGAATCGAATCGAATCGTGAGATAGTAAAAGATTCCCACCCCTACTTACTAGTGTCGCATAATGCGCCTTATAATCTGGTGTGCCTGATGTATGAAAATAAGATCAGAAAATAGACGTTCATTGATAGTGCGCCCTATAATCTGGTGCACCTTACAGTGCAAAAAATACAGTACATTTTTGCACCCAAACTGCTGATGTATATTCCCAGAGTGAGATTTCAGCCCAACATGATTTCGGCTATTTTTATCTTCTGTTGTTTGATAGAAACCTTCCTCAACTTTGGAAGGTTTGAAATGCCCCAAAAGCATTATATAAAGTAATTAGGCAGAGCATCAAGTACAGTAATTAGATAAAGTATAAGACAGAGTAATTAAATATCAATTTTTAAGAATCTGTCGCTACTGACGCTTTTTTGTGAGTGTCAAAATATTATGATAAATATATTTACCATATGGCCCATACCCTACTCTGAATGTGATTGATGAAACAAAAGAACAATCCTTGCAACAATAAAGGCGACTTGGTGCTTTTTTTTATTGTGAAAGCTACTCTGGGACTGGATTTTGATGAGTTAAAGAGGACCTAACCGAAATCTCTGTATCTATCACTGTTAGTAGGACTGATGTTCATCCTTATACATCTATCATAGAGAAATGGTCCTCTGGTGGATGTTAAGTGACTCAAAAGGCTTGGCCGGACAGCTGCTGCCAAGACGTGACTCTGGAATTGTAGGTCCCACCGGCTGTTTCCTCTTGCCGTTTATAAAGCCAAACGTGACAACTGAGAGCAATAGGAGAGATTGGTGCCTGATATCACTTGACCGCAGTGTTTCAGAAATAGCGGTGGGGAAATAACGTAGGGGCCCAGGCGTACAACAATGGGGATGAAGCATAAGACTGGGACAGGTGCTCCGGAATGAAGGAGAGTTTAGGTTTACATGTAAAAACCCACATACAGTATTTCGTTGTCCGGTTTATTACCAAATGGGGGAGGGGTTCAGGGGGATGGAGCACATATACGGGCAAACAGGAGCTACATTGTAAGTAACCATGCAGACTATTTCTTCCCCCAGAGTAACAGGAACCCATCCGTGCCCATGTTTGGCATTGGGAAATGTATCTAATGTTGCCTTTATTGTTGAATGCACTGTGATAGTTTGTAGTGTGAAGTTCACTTACAAGAAGTAGTATCAAGTCCCTTGACTTTTGCCATGTCTAATGTAACGCAAACAGTGCTAGACTGACTTGGTGAATAGGCTTGTGGGGCCTCCTTATTTAAATCTGGATGTGACTGTTTTATGGACAGTTCTGGCCAGATACTGCCGGGCACAATCATTATCACCCTTTGCACTGTCTACTCTGGGTGATAATGCTTTCTACGAAGTATCCCTGGTACACATATGACACTGTGAATTGAGGAATGCTTAATGCATTCAACATTTCAGAAATGGTGGGCAACGAGTGATCCAACAGTGTAAAGCATTGCCTCTATGATCAGGAGATCGCTTGTTCGAATCCCGATCATGTAGCTTGCCATCAGCTGCTGGAGCCCTGAGAGAGCACAATTCACCTTGCTCTTTCTGGGTGGGTAGATGGTGCTCTTTTCCCTCATCACTCCTTGGGTGATGTCGATCAGCACAAGGAATCTGTGAGCTGATGTATCAGAACCAAGTCGCTGCACTTTCCTCAGAGTGCGCTGTGATGCTACTCGGCAGTTCAAAAAGAGGCAAAAAGAGGCAATGGCAATGTATCAGAGGAGGCATGTTTTGGTCTTCACCCTCCTTGTGTTGTGGCATCACTAGTGATGTGGAATGTACAGCTGACTAGCAGCTATTGGCCAAGCTAAATTTTGAGACAAATTGGAGAAAATTAGAAGATAAAAAAATTAGGAATGGGAAGTTCCATCCATCTGCCACCCACTAGAAGGCCTCACTCAAACTCTGATAATTCATGTTGCCTTGCCATGAGCACACCTGCCAGTGTTTAACCTCACTTACAAGACGAAACCCGCAAATTATACAGGTCATGCTCTTTAAATATAAAAATGAATGCAGTTTAAGCACTGATCAATTATATTATTCAAAGAGAAAAGTAAAGGTTTCATTAGTCCAGCATGACTAGCATTAGTCAAAGCACATATTAATCATCACTCTCAGAAAGATCCTGTTATATTCCTGTCACGAATACTGCCAACTGTTATTCAGAGTTGTGCCAGCGAGTCCTAAACAGGGTCACAGTTCGATCTGTTCTTCAGTAACGCTCAACATTCAACGCCGTGTGATCCACAGACGCTGCACGCTAGCTCACTTCACATCAAAGCGCTGTTCGCTTAAGTGATTTCACTCAGTGCTGAGTCATTACAGCCTGCAGGTTAGCTCTGATGATACAGTCCTTGTCTTCTCCACATGCAGTGTCAGGGAGGGGGCTGAAGGAACAGGGGTTGTCTGAGGCTCAAGGAAAAGATGGGTGGCTTGAACTGAGGGCTATAGCTACAAGAAGTGCTGTTCAAGATAATAATGTCAAATAGATTTCTCAGTGCTTTATATCCAGCCTTAGTGATGAGAGCATCCTCAGAAATTCTCTCTCTACTTCTTCTGTCTTTAGTGTCTTATTTCTTTGTAATGTCCATCATTGGGATTTTACACAGATAAAAAAGTACTGTTTTATATTAAACAAAAAAAAAACTGTTAAATAATAGCTTTTTATGTGAAAACAAGACTTTTGTCTGATGATCTAACCAACTGTAAGAGTGTTTTAGGCCTTATTCAGGACAGAGCTAATGAATAGCTGCTGAAAACCCTGAGCATGTCTGAATGAATAGGCAGCTTCACTTCACTATGCATAAAGCATCAAAAAAAAAAAATCAAAAGGTGAAGGAGTCTACTTTTAAGCTTTTATTCATAAAATAGCTTCTGGATAACCCATCTGCCCTGCTTTCACACAGAGCATTCCCGCCTTAGAAACAGAACCAATGAGATTTATTCAAGTCAGAACCTATTTGCACTCATTGTGCACTGCAATCCTTTTGTATTTAGCAAGACTTAATGTGTTCTGTTTGTGTTCTGCATTTCCCATTTAAGGAAACATATAAACAAGAACCCAGCCTGTGGTTCACTTTCCTTAGCAGGTCTTGAGTAATTCCTTTAATTTTAAGCCCAAAACAGAGCCCAGTGCATGGTAGTAAAATTGATGAGTCAGGCACCAGCGTTTGGCGTTTCGCTTGCTGTGTTTCAGTGCAGAATGTTCTGGGTGTAAAATGTGCTTGGATGGCTGTATAAAGTTTCACAGACCAAAACCATCACCACTGAAGGTGAAAAATGCAGAATTGTGAGAATACAAATGACTATTTCTGTTTTTCAGCATATGCATAGAGCATAGAGCTTTATTTTTCATAGTTCCTTTATAGGAAGAGTAAAAATTAAAGTTATAGTACATGCCTCAGAAAGTTTGTTCACAGAAAAACTGATTATCTGGTATGTGTGATGTACTGTTTAACCCTTAGAACCCTACGAACGGATTTACCTTTAGTGCTTCAAACATATTTATATGATGTTACCAAGCAGATAATATCAGTAAATGACTCAAAAGTGTCCACAGAATTTGTACTAAGCAGTTATTTTGCACTAAATATTTTTATTTTTTTAGACTAAAAAGTTTACATTTTTGTATATAGTTTCCTTTGTGTGTCCTGATCAAAATACTGAAAGGCATAGGCTGCTCTGAGTGTCAGGTTTTTAGTAATCTACATGTATCCTAGAGGTGTGATTATATTATCAAGAAAAATAAGTCCCCCTGATGCTCTCCATGTATTTTATCAAAGTAATAATAAGCCATGTAATAAACTATCATCAATATTCTTATGCTTTCACTCATATACACTCTAGTCTAACCATTTTTAAAAAGTTATCTTAGGTGTGAATAAATATGTAAAGTATATACATTCAAAGATAAATAAAAAAATGGTAAAATTTTGACCAAAACATGGGCAATTCCAGGAAAATATAACAGTTCTGCTTCCTTTTACATTTTAAATGATTATATTTTTGAGCAGCCGTATGTCTTCTGGAGTAAAAGAGCTCAGGGCATGCGACTGTCTGATATAATTACTGTGTTATAAGACCTGAAAGAGGAACTGACAAAAATGAAGAGAAAAAACACACCAAAACAGCCTAGAGTTCAAAGGGTTAACTGAAAATCTGCACATCCGAAATATTGGATTGGTACTTTGCCCTGAGTGGGTCAGCTCCCTTAGTGCTTGATACAGTCTTCTAGGTGAATATTGTTAGTAATTGGCTGCTGCTTCTTGCTGGTGTGTGTATGTGATGTATGAAGGCTTACTGTAAATAAATGTGTAGGGTCTTGACTGTATAGTGTTTTTGTAGAGTGTTCTTGAAAGGTGTAAGTGTAAGTGTAAGTATACAAGTGTAACCTATATACATTACTTATATACAATTGTACAGTATATACATTGTACGTAACATTCATTAATTCACTTTAAGCACTAATTTACTTTTATGCATCATTGTTATTAACAAATGATCAAATCTGAATAAAACTTAATTTGTAGTTTTTGTTCTGGTTTTGTTCTGGTTACTGTGCATTCAGAGGGCTTTCCCTACTAATGTTTGCTTGGGTAACTTTTTTTTTGAGGGCTCAAGTACCCCTAAAACAAGTCCTAGCATCCTTAAAAGGGTAAAATATTCAAATCTTAGAAAGAAGATTATTAAGTAGAGTGATTAAATACAGCAATCTCCCCTCAAATGATAATCCGCTTTCTCTACACTCAGCATAAACTGGGCACGTACACATACGTACACACGCAAAAAAAAATTAAACAGCACCCATTATTCTGTTGTTGGCGAAAGAATAAAGTAAAAATAAAAGATGGACCTTAATTTCTCAGCAAGAGCAGATGCCCTAAAATACATTGCTTTAAGTAGCTTATTGCTTTTAGCTATTTAAAAAAGACCAGATTATGGAGAATATACAAGAACTTCCATTCATACAGCTCTGGAAAATGATGAGTTTCTTTGATTTTACCAAATTGAAAACCTCTGGAATATAATCAAGAGGAAGATGGATGATCATAAGCCATCAAACCAAACTGAACTGCTTGAATTTTTGCACCAGGAGTAAAGGCACAAAGTTATCCAAAAGCAGTGTGTAAGACTGGTGGAGGAGAACATGCCAAGATGCATGAAATCTGTGAATAAAAACCAGGGTTATTCCACCAAATATTGATTTTTGAACTATTAAAACTTTATGAATATGACCTTTCTTCCTTGCATTTCTTACATTCATTCTTTTATTTACATTTAAATATCCATTATATTTATTTATTATATATTTGCGATTAATCACAGTTAATAACAGAATTTTGTAGTGATTAATCGGATTAAATTGTTTAATCGATTGACTACTCAAAATACATTCCTAACTTATTATAATATGAAAAACAGGCAAATTCTAGGTGAAGGGGCTCCAACCTTACCTGCATGCAGTGCTGTGCCAGTTCACAGCTTTTCTGAACTAGTTCAAGTTCAGTTCAAAGTTCACAATTTTAATTCTGAACTAGTTCAAAGTTCAGTTCATTTCACTTTTTTCGTAAGATATTTAAATAAATACTTTTGTTCACACTACAAGCTAGAAATCACTATACGTTCTTTGAAACTGCTCATTGTAGACATTTGCTCATGACACTGCAACTGTGGGTTTCTTACCAGGTGATGAAAATGTTCATAAGGAGAATCGGTGTCTGTCTCCGTGCCATCACTTCCACTAGCCATTTTTTTTTTAATTGCAGCGCTTTCTCTCACTCCCGTTATTGGTCTCTCTCTCTCTCTCTCTTTCTGTATCTCTCTCTCTCTCTCTCTCGCCCTCGTGCTCCGCGCTCGCGTCGTTGGTCTGTCTCTCTCTCTCTCGCCCTCACGCTCCCGTCGTTGGTCTCTCTCTCTCTCTCTCTCTCTCTCTCTCTCGCCCTCGCGCTCTGCGCTCTCTTCGTTGGTCTGTCTGTCTGTCTCTCTCTCTCTCTCTCTCGCCCTCGCACTCAATGCTCTCGTTTACAGTGATGTCTGCCATTCATGACACATAATGTGAACTAATTCACATTCAAGTTCTTTATTAAAAAATGTGTTGCGTTCAGTTCAACATTCACGAAAAAATGAGCATGTTCAATGAACGCATTCTTTTGAACTCGTTCACGTACAACACTGCCTGCATGTACTATAGAGTCAGAGGGCACAGGTCAGTAGTAGGCCCTGTAAGGAGGGAGACTAAATCCCCACCACCCCCTCCCTTCTCTCTCTCTCTCTCTCTCTCTCTCTCTCTCTCTCACTCTCTTCCTCTCTGGAGAATATAGCAGGCAGTACTGTAAAATGATTTAGTCCAAGTCACTTTAAAGTGCAACCTGTCAACTAGCAGACAGGAGCTGGAGAGGTGTGAAAGGATCCTCTGCTGGTTAAAAATGTCTTACTAACTATAGAGTTCCTGTCACTGCAGTCATCAACAATCAGCCCATAACTTTCTGTTATGGATATTTCTGGAATTTCAGCTGAATCGATCTGAAACAGTCTCTCTTCCTCTCTCTAGTTTCTGTACTTTTCTATCAAAGAACACAACTGTCAGCCTGCTGTCTCACTCTCTGCCATCTGGCTGGACAGAGCATGCTCTCAGTCTGCTCTGTGCATATTTCTGTAACCGTTCTGACGTTTTCAGGGAATTTTTCCCACTCAAAGTGACAAATCTGCGTGGCTGAGGTTATGTGTTGGGGCAGATTTGGCATTTCTGAAAGTGCCCATATTTGAGCTGGCTGCGAGGCTGACCACACTGCTGGGTAATTGAGGGCTGTCGGTCCAGCGCATGGCACTCTGGGCCTGTGATAGAGAGACCAGTGGTAGTCGGTTCTTCTCTGAGTGTGAGTTTCAGGCTATATACTCTGTGATTTATCGGTGCTTAAGATATGCTAGTAATAACACTTAAGATGTTATTGTGCATGAAGTGTGCATTACAGTCCATCCATTATTCTGTGGTATTAGCATATGTCTTTACTTTATAATAAATCTTTTGATCTCAATGTGGATTATATTTATTAAAGGTCCATAAGTATGTCGACAACTGATTATCCAGCATTTCTTCCAAAATGAAGGTACTAATAGCCCTTCTTTGGTAAATTAAAAGCTTTAGCTTTTCTGGGAATTTTATTACAGTAGATGTTGGAACACTGCTTTGAGGACTTGATTGCATTCAGAGCATAATGGCACTTTCCCACTGAATGGTACCTACACTGCTTGACTTTACCAAATGGAGGAGAAGACAATTAACAGGTTTAGATACATTTAGATAGAATCCCGAGTTCAAAAATCAAAAAAGATTCCCCACCATCTCCATAATGTACTTTCCACTATGGAGGAAACAGCATTTCATTAAATCAATTCATAAATCTATTACCTTCATCAGCAGATTCCTCCTGAGCTATTTCACTGTCATTTGCAGTGAACAGTTTAAAAATGAACTATTCTTTTCTGAAATAAAAATTTCAATAAGGAGATCAGCTGAATATGATGCTTGTTGACTCGACATGCGTTTGTTATCCATATGATCACATGTCTGGTTTCCAGTGCTATAGTGCTATAGAAATGATTATATACCATATTTTTTGTAGTATAAGCGCACATAAAATCCTTTCATTTTCCCCCAAAATCGTCAGTGTGCCTTATGTATGAATCCTAAATACAGGTTGTAAGCAGCAGTAAAGCCATTCCACTGAAGTACAGCATTATACAAGAGTTTTAGTTTAGTTCTATAGCACCAAGGCTGGAGCAGTATTAGCATTAGCCGCTAACTACGCTAAGTGCTAGCTCTTTCGCTGTTCAGAGACGAATATATCAGACTGTAGCCTGCTTGTTTACTGTTTTTAAAAAAAATACATGGGATGAACCGCAAGCTAATATCGCCCTGGCTTACCAGAACACTCAGGGTTCCTCACTGTAGCGCTGTTGAGCGGTGGTAGCATCAGCGCTGGTGAGCTGCTAATGCTAATGCTGCTGCTCCCAGCCTTAGTGGAAATCTGTAATTCTAAGCTTACTGTAAATAAATGGAAGCGCTTTACTCACCCAAATAAATAGTTTTCAGGAGAGAAATCTGTGTAGATTAACATCTAATGCTGGTTTGATTTTGAAAATAAATGTTGTTTTTTTTTTTTTTAAGAATTGCAGTTTTATTTGCTTAGCTGAACTTTACTTGCCTTAGTTACCCAACACCACCCAGTGGCGAGATCTGCTGAATTAGAAGGAAAACATGGCGACACCCCTGTTCCTTACTAGTGTCACATAAAGTGCCTTATAATCTGGTGCACCTTGTGTAATCCAATAGACCAGAAAATAGACATTTATTATTATTACGCCTTATAATCTGGTGCACCTAATAGTGCGATAAATGACAGCGGTAGATTACAGCAGCCGTTATCAGATTTGTGCTATTGTGCAAGTCATGAGGCATCAGTAAGTAGGTGTAGGTGTAGGGGAGGAACCATGACTTAAGTGATGTTTAGTGTTTTGGGATTTGTTAATATTATGAGTGGGAAAGGGTCCTGAAAGAGGATAAAAACAAAGTTTTGATGGAAAAAAATAAAAATGAAAAATCTTGTTCAGGAATCTTGCAAGTATCTTCCCTGAGGGGGAGTGTGTGTGTGTGTGTGTGTGTGTGTGTGTGTGTGTGTGTGTGTGTGTGTGTGTGTGTGTGTGTGTAAATGTGTCTATTACATGTACTGTTGACTGTATGTCTGTGTATGAGAGTATAAGGGGCCTTATAGGCTATTGGTGCTGAAAGCTGAGTTCACTCAGACAGCTGTGAGGTAGTTCAATCTCTCCCTCTTTCTCTCTCTTTCTGTCTCTCTTTCTTACTCTCTCTAACACACACACACACACACACACACACACACTGAGCATTAGCTCGCAGGGAGACAGGGCTGAAAGCTTGAGATCCCCAGGCAGCAGGGTTAAAGAAATAAAGGCCTCTCTTCCATCCATCTGTAGCATGAGAACAGATCCCCCTCTCCCCTGTGTGATATTACACTCTCCTGACTCTCTGCTGATTAGCAAGACATAGTTATGCACACACACATACACACACACACACACACACACACATACATACACCTATTCCTAATGCTTTATTTGGATTAGCAAGTAAAATAAAATAATCATAGGAAGATGCAAACACTGGTTAAGAGTCATTATGCAATCGAGCTCTGTGATCACAATCACACTCATCACACCAGGAAACAGCTAACAGCATCTCCAGCTGATATAAAATCTGGCTCTGACCGAACTGACTATTTATTTAACTAGCTAAGAGCTGTGTTTAAAGCTCTGAACACACACAAAAAGTGAACTTTAGTTAGTAAGGCGCTGTGATGTTTGTGGAATAATGTTTGATTGTTACAGTATTTAGAAAAATAAGCCTCCCATTAGTGAACTACATGTGAAAATGTGGGGAATTCACGGCATCCAGTGGCTCTTAAGTGTCACTATTGTCACAGACAGAGGCGGACGGACGTAAAGGCGGGTTTAACTTTAATAAAAATAAACAAGATGAACAAAAGCAAAACAGAAAGCAAGCACAAAAACGTTCAGACCGACTTAGAGCACACAAAATTAACAAAGCCCACAAAGCATACAAAATGCTTTGTATACAAAAATACGAAAAAACTTGACGAGAAACAATGAAACAAAGAGGGGCTCATATACACAAAGAAAGTAAGGAACACCGGGGACCAGTAACAGGGGGGCGGGGTAGCAAACATGACAGGGTGGGGCTAGGGCGGAGACAAAAACACAGGGCTGAGAGGGGTGCACGAGTGATCCACATATACAACACAAGAGCGGTTTTCTTAATGTTTTAATGTTATGAGTAATAAATAATCTATTAGTAGCTTATAAACTAAAAACAGCTAATAGTAGCTAAACAAAATTTGTTGAGTGTGATGTCTGTAAAGCAGTGATACAGACAAATATCATATATCAAATATCATAACATTTTGAATGCTTTTTTCCATTTTTCAGAAATAAATGGTATTGGTGGATGAGATAAAACACTGTACAGTGTGGTGTGGTGTGGTGGTGAAGTGCTAAATATATTTTAGCTAAATATATGCTTTATCCTGCCGGGTGTTTGTGTGGAAAGTGCTGGAGCAGTGCTGGAACTTTTTTTGGTACAAGCTTTTGCTCCATTTTAAAAAATCACATTAAAACTGTAAATCAAATCAACCGAATTAATTGTGAAAATCGCCCAGCACTACTTGATCCCTACATATAGTAATTAAAATGTAGCCCTTTTGAACAGTTTTATAATTTAGTATCAGTGTGGACAGCACTGTTGCCCCATCTGTCTCTATGTTCTCTGGGAGAAATGGATTTTGACCCTTCCGTTTGACCTCAGCCTCAGCTGTGTTTTGAGTCATCTCTGGTCAGCAGGGAAAGCCTGAGGACATGTCCGGCGTGGGCCAACCTGGCTTCCTACCGTTTGAGTTGTGAACCATAATAAATCATGTTCAGGCCTCATGCATATGGAGGAGAGCGTGAGGGTCTTCAGTCGCAGACGGAGGAGGTGCTTCGCCTCCCTCTTCCGGAAGAGCTCTGAATAGTGTTTGCGTGCGTTGTGTGACACATTCAATATTTCTAATGAAAGAAAGCTCAGACTTTATTACGCAGCAGATTGATGAGCTGTGCCAAAAACAATTTTCTCTAGCTGATGTGAAATATGATCAATCGCTCCACGGATGCCATTTCTCACTAAATGTCAATTAGGGAAATCTCCCAATTAGATTCCTCAGATTCTTCTGACAAGAGTGTGATGTGCCGTCATCATTAGACTGATTTACTGCTGTGCTGTACTATAGTGTCTTTATTTTTCTTTCTTTCTCAAGTGTTTCTCTTTCCTCAAATTCTCTCTCCTTTTTCTGTCGTTTATTTTCTCGTTTTATATATATATATATATATATATATATATATATATATATATATATATATATATATATATCTTCATCTTCTTTGTTTTTTCTAGCATTCTTTTCTGATTCTTTCTTTTGTACCGTTTTTTATAATGTTTATTGTTTTCCTCACATCCTTTTCTTTTTCTGTCTTTTATTTTCTTGTTTTATGTATATATATATGTATATTATAATATATATATTTCTTCGTCTTCTTTGTTTTTTCTGGCATTCTTTTGGCTTCTTTCTTTTGTACTGTTTTTATAATGTTTATTGTTTTCCTCACATCCTTTTCTTTTTTGGTTTGTTCTTTCTTACTTTTTCCTCAGATTCTCTTTCCTCAGATTCTTTCTTTCTTTCTTACTTTCTTTCTTTTAGTTTTTTTATATGTGTGTGTGTTATTGTGTTATGGAAAGAAAAACATTTTCCAACTTTTCTTTTTTATTCTTTTTCTACATTCTCTTAATTTTTTTTTTATTTTATTTTTGCACCATCTTTTTGTGTGCTTGTTTTTATTTTTCATTTTTTTCACATCAAGTTTCTTTATTACTTTTTTCTTTGTTTATCTATATCTTTTAGTCTTTATCTCTCTCTCTCTCTCTCTCTCTCTTTCTATGTGTGTGTTATAGTGTTATAGACTTTACAGAGGCTAAAGATGCATTAGGTTAATTTATCTGCCAAACAGAGGAATACACCAGTTCATCACTCCACTGTGGTGTGTGTGTGTGTGTGTATATGTGTGTGTGTGTTAGTAGTGTGTGTACCAGTGCTCTTCCAGTGCTCTTTGTCCAGCATGTCCTCTGGGACTGGATGCAGGGAGGGGGGGGGAGGAGATAGAGGAAGATCCAGCATCTCTCACAGCTCTTTGTTTCCTCATTGATCTTGCTCTTCAGTGTATGGTTAAATGGTGTGTGGCGTGTCTGTGTGTGTGTGTCCTCCCTCATGTCTCTTCTCTCTCTCTCTCTCTCTCTTTCTCTCTCCTCGCTCTCTCATCCTCTCTTTGTTTACCCAGCATCCATCATTGTCACCTGACTCCAGCCTGCACAAAGCAACCGTCTACTACTAGTGATGGTAGAAGCGAGAAAAACAATCTTGTTACCTTCCAAACAAGATCTCAGAACCATCTGGATCTCTGTTGGTATTCTCTGCTTCATTATGTATGGGGTTTAAACCAAGAACTTACAGAATTAGAGTGAAACCTGTAATTCTATATATTCTAATATCCTGCTGCTAGTGTCACATTTGGACCTGACCAGTGTAATATTGGCCAGTGTGAGATGTTTGATAACTGCAACATTTAACATCATAAAGGCTCATTATAACAATGCGTAAAAGCAATATGTTATTTATGAATATATATATATATATATATATATATATATATATATATATATATATATAAATATATATATATATATATATATATATATATATAAAACAGTTGCCAGTTTAAATAGATCAGTTTCTAACTTATTAAAATAGGAATCAGCTTCACTCAACAAATTTTAATCTAAGCCTGATCTCACTCTTTCTCAGAATTCTAGCTTTTCCTTTTTCTTGTTCCATCTGTCTTTCTTTGTCTCACCCACACACTGCTCTTCCTCTCTCACTCTCTCTCTCTCTCTCTCCCACTTTCTGTCTTTCTCCTTCACTCACGTTTGTGGTCGTAGACACTTTCTCAATCTCTCTTCACTCAAGCTGCCTCTTTTGTTCTGTTTGCCTCTCACTTTCTCACCCTTTCTCGTTTTTTTTTCTCTCTTGCTCCATCTGTCCAATGTACTCTTGTCTTTCTTTCTTTCTTTCTTTCTGTTATTCCAATAACCCAGAAGGTGCCAGTGTTTCAGCTTCACTGCGTCTCTTAGCAACAGTGCCCATCTTTCCACTCTGCTTCCATCAGGTGAACAGAGTTGAGTATTAACCGACTCTGTTCTTTAGTACACATTCAGCTTCACATTCAATAGTGCCGTGTGGTTGTATTCTTTTTTTGTGTGTACATGAGGTACTGTATTTTTCGCAATATAAGGCATACTTAAAATCCTTTAATTTCCCAAAAATCGTCAGTGTGCCTTATAATCCGGTGCACCTTATGTATGAATTATAACAGATGGTAAGAAGCAGTAAAGTCACTCCGCTGAATACTGTGTTAAGTAAAAATGTAAGTATAAAGCAGTTTCAATAAAGTGTCTCCAGCACCAAGGTTGGAGCAGTATTAGCATTAGCCGCTAACTGCAGTGCTAGATCTTTTGCCGTTCAGAGGTGAGTATATCGTACTGTAGCCTGCGTGTTTACTCTGTTAAAACAAGCTACGTGGGACGAACCGCTAGCTAATATCGCCCTGGCTTACCGGAACATGCAAGGTTACTCAGTGTAGCGCTGTCGAACGGCATTTACAAGCGCTAAGCAATTCTAACAGTGCTGTTGGAAATATTGGAAATCTAAGCTTACTGTACAGAAACAGAAGGCTTTACTCACCCAGAAGAGAAATATTTGTAGATTAATATCATGTGATTGTTTGACTGAAAGAAAAAAAAAAATATATATATATATATAAATGTATATATACATACATATATATATATATATATATTTTTTTTTAAAGACCACAAAATGAACGTTTGTTGATGATGTGCCATATAATTCTCCTTATAGTTCGTAACATACAGTAAATACAAAATAAAGGTCTGTCAGCACACAGAATTTCCCTTTCCAATCCCACAACTGTGTGGTATGGAGGTAAAATGTCCAAATATATAAGGGTAACCCTAGTTTTTTTTTTTGGGGGGGGGGGGGGTATGTTTTGAGAGACAGCAGTGAAAGATCTAGTTCATTTAACCTACTGTTATATAGTGTCACAAATACCCCACACACTGATGTAGTTTGCTTTGCCTTAACATACTCAGTGTATTACCACACACCTACCCAGCTACTGACATACGTTCACACGTATTGTAGCAGTGGGGCAGAATACTGCATTAAACACTGGTGATTGTCCATGGACTGATTGTCCATTTTATTGCCGCGTTGAGTCTCAACTGACATTCAACTAACATTTGCCTGAAAGTCTATTACATTCAATAGGAAATGATTTACTTTCACCTTTCAGTTCAGTTCAATGTAATGTTAGTTTCATGTCAGTTCAGCATCAAAGAGGTCAAGTGTTACCCTTGATTTGACTAGTGAGGTTTTGTAATGTGAGTGTAGCCCTAGCATCTGTGTGCCATTTGCACTCGCCATAGTCAGACACCAATCAGCCCCAGCCTGAGCTAAGCATAGGATAGCATGTTGCTAACCTGCGTTGAGCTTAAAGTTTCTGGGTAAAATCTGGTTCTGCATTACATGAATTAGTCTTTACACCTTGGCTGCTGCATTTATGATTACATGCTCTGAACTGTAAAATCTGCACTGTGATGGTTTAAAATGAATATGTATAGTGTTATACCCCTAGTGCACAACAGTTGTCACTACAAGGCTTATGACATACTGAGGTGTATTATTCAGAAAATAAAAGAACTTCTGTGCAAACAGATGTGGGTCTATTCTTTGGTTATTAAAGTGTGTATTGAAAATTGGGGGCTACTGGTCAGTTATGGCTATTTATATTATTCTGGATCAGAGATTGTCTGTGAGTGACTTCCAGTTCAATCTTCTGTTCAATTATAGGTTGAGGAAAGCTGCGGAAGTTGAAATGACGGTTTAACAGTCTGTTAAAAAAAAAAAACAGATCCTCTACCACCTTCACCTGATTCTGCCGGCATAATGGTTTGTTATTCAGCGCTGTTTTGCACTGCAGACTATCCTGCTGCTGCTATCACGATTATGCACATGCACACACACTTAGGAAATGTGGTGTGACGGTGTTTGTGTAAAAGTAAAGTGTGTGTGTGTGTGATCAGCTCGTTTTGATAACAGTAAAAGCTTGTAGTAAATGAGGTGTGAAAAATCTATTACATTGTGTGTGTGTGTGCGATTGTGTGTGTGTGAAATGGTGTAAAAAGCTCAGTGTGGATAATGTGAGAGAGGGCTGCAGTAGTAGTGTGTGCAGTGGAGTGATGGGAACAGTGTGATCTGAACATTTCTATCTTCATCCAGGAACGTGCTTTATAGAGAAGTCAGTGAAGAGGTGTGCTAAATGGTATTTTATTATTACTGTCATATATTTTAATATCATTGATATTGCTGGGAATCAACTATAAAGCTCTGGAAAAACTTAGGAGACCACTTCTGAACCAGTTTCTGCATCAGTTTCTCTGATTGTGCTATTTATAGGTATATGTAAAATGAGTAAAATGAACATCGTTGTTTTATCCTATAAACTACGGACAACATTTCTCCCAAATTCCAAACAAAACATTGTCATTTAAAGCATTTATTTGCAGAAAATGAGAAACGGTTGAAATAACAAAAAAGATGCGGAACTTTCAGACCTCAAATAATGCAAAGAAAACAAGTTCATATTATATATAACGTTTTTAGAGTTCAGAAATCAATATTTGGTGGAATAACCCTGGTTTTTGATCACTGTTTTCATGCATCTTGGCATGTTCTCCTCCACCAGTCTTACACACTGCTTTTGGATAACTTTATGCCACTCCTTGTTCAAAAAAATGGTGGCATTGTTAGTCTGAAGGGGAATTCACATAACCATATGAGATATGGGGTTCAATATAAGGTAAAATCAGAAAGGAATTGTTAAATAAAACAATGTTTTAAAAAAATCACGCTTTCCAGACACCTGCAGTGATGTGGTCTGGGCCGTATCCTCAGGTGTCCTTTCTTCAGAAATGAAATGATGCCCACATACCTGCTCAGACCTCCCTCCCCTGAACGCCAGACACACAGAAAGGTGCAAGATAGCACAAAGTCGCTCTTGTCTCGTAAGCATTCCTTTCTGAACAAACCTCAGTTGTTCTTTCTTGAACTCAAACAGGAGAGATTCCTTACTCCTGTCTGAGCTGCTGTAATTCAAGCCCAGCAGTAATGACAGATGCAGCCAACAGGTTAAGCTTTCCCCAAACATTTTCAGCATCTCTCTACACTGCATCTCTATTAAATTCTCTCCATCCAGTATTTAGAAAGCCTGCTGTATCAACACAGGTTGATTTTAATGTAAGTCGCAGTGACGGGATGTTAAACTAACATGTTTCTGTTGCCCTGTGGAAGGATATGGGAGCAGGATTCCTTACACACCAGAAACATTTTTTTGGTATGAAGTGCATGAATGGCATAGCTTTACAAAAAAATGTACAAAAAAGGATTACAAGAAAATCATGAATCCTGCCTGTGACCTTGTCGTTCAGAGGAAAAAGGGGAGCGATTCAGTTCCAATACATCCATTCACAGACGCCACTTTTAAGCCACTTTTTTGTGATTGGGAGAGAGCGCCATCTACCCACCCGGAGGGAGCAAGGCCAATTTTGCTCCTTCTGGGAGCTGGCAGCTGATGGCAAGCTGCATGAACGGGATTTATATCTGCGAAGCCGTTCATAGTGGCAGCACATTAGGACAATATGTACCACTCGGCACCCCCCAATTGAGTATTGTTTAAGCCAAAGACCACAATTATTTATTGGTTGCTATGTCATTCTATCGCTACATAGTAAAATGGACAAAAGTATTGGGACGCCTGCTCTTTCAATGTTGTTCACTTAGGCCTCTTTTCCACCAAAAGAACTCTGGTTCTTGAACCAGTGCTGTTTGGGCATATAAGAACTGTGGTGCTTTTCAGTGAACCAGCATCTATAGAACTCTATAGACTCCTGTCTCTGGCAGTGCCTTAGCTCAGGTTTGGAATTAAACTTACAGACCTTTATCTCAAAGAACACAGTTCCACTATTAATTACTTGTGTAAGCGATGGGTGAAACTTAAAGTAGCTAAATTCTTTCATTAGAAAAGGTGTACTTTTTGGCCTTTAGTTCTTAAATGTCTGGTTTACAGACATTTCAGACATGTATTTTAGGTTTTAAGACAGGTGGAAGCTGGTGATAGATATGGATATTAAATGATATAGCTTTAGAGTCTCCTAGTAGAACTTTTCTAAGGTTTTTATTTCCAGATTGACATTGATTGGATTTTTGGTTTGGTGGTGGTTTTGTTTGGTGTTTTGTCCTCTGTGTGTTCTTACATAAATGTCTTTTTTTGAAAAAATTGATGACTATCTGTGTTTGTGAAAGTAGTTTTAGGTGAAAGTGGTTCTTCTGTGGAATTGAGCTTTGAGCTTATTATTGGCTGGTTGTGTGGCCTTCAGTACTTGGAGTGTTCTCATTGGTTGTTTTGTAATTAAGTATGTTTTAAAAACTGGGATGTTGTTAACTCTTGTTTTTTAACTCTGATGAAGACCTGAGTGCCTAAATGGGTTGTTAATTTTTTGTAGTTCTAATAAATCAAAAATGTTCCAGTCAACAAATGCTGCTGTTTTTCTTGAGGTTTTTTTTTTTTTTTCATTTTTGTTTCTTATTTTAATATTTTTGCTGACAGATTTATCCACTTTTAGCAGATTGACTTTGTTGTAATTTTAGAAAATGTAACCTTAAAGCTCCACTATGTAGGATTGAGATTTTGTGCTCGTGGGCTCCCCCTACAGTTGCAGAGTGTAATAAATGTTTCAGGCAGATTAGTTTCTCTCGTTTTCTGGCTTTCACAGACATATTCAGTCTCTTTCCAGCTTCTGCCAGAGTGTCTGTATGTTAGTTTTTAAAGAATGAACCAGTAGTCCTTGTAGAACTGTTAGAACTAAAGGTCGGAAAGCAGGTCGCAGTTCTCGCGAGCGTTGGTCGCGGCCGTCTCAGAAAACTTACAGAGTCCGGTTTGAGCTCAGAGGAGCTAAAGCACAGACATGAGAGCACCGCTATTCCTCCTATTACATCTCAATGCAGCGCTGCAGTGAGTTTCAAGCGGTATTTTTACTTCTTTAAAAAGATCAAAAATCAAGGAAATCCTACCTAGTGCTGCTTTAAGCTGGAACAAATAGGCATGATTCTAGAGCTGAGCTAGAGCTAGATTCTGTTCTATTCAGGTATGGTCGTTCCCAAACTGGTAGCATTTCATAATCCACATGAAATACTGCTGTTCTATCACTTAAAAGCATGTCTTTTACATTCACGGTTGTTTATGGACCATATAGTAAATAGATCTTCTATGTTATCGCTCAAATAACTTTTTTAAAGAGCCTTTATGTTTAAGACTCTAATGTGTCCTAAAGTGAGGAAGAACACAGGCAGACTATACATGATTTATGTTCTGCAATGCTGGAAAAGCTTGTTTTATCACAGTATGCTTATCTTCTGTTGATAATACCTCACCTTAAAGAACCTTTTTGTCTCTGGCGGGATATGATCTATAATTTAATAGCTCTCACCAGTCAGACTGACAGGCCGTAATGAAAGTCTGGGCCTTAGAATAAACCTCTCGGGTGAATCGGGTCAGCAGAGAGCCTTTCTGACTGAGCTAAAGCAAACAGTCTTCCCTGCTTCATTAGAGTGGTCAGCACAAGTATTTACCCCTCGCTGCGTCCCCCCTCTGTGCTGTTTACACACCTCCGTGAACTGGTGGGTCCAGGAGGCTGCCGAAGGTCAGGAAAATATTATTTCTATGTACGCTGATGTTTATTTCTTACTTCATTGCTTAGTCTTTTGTCTGGGTTCATTTTCTGCCACTCTTTGCTTTCTTTGGTAATCCTTCTGTAGAAATGAAATACTGCTCTTGTTTTATTTTTGTTCATGAAATAAAAATAAGTCAAATGCTCACAACGCTGAGAGTTTAGGGAGCACTAACTTTTCAAAATATTTGAAAATAATTAGCTTTGGTTTGAACCACTGGTCCCAATTTGTAACAATGGAAATAGCGAACAAGATTAAACAATGACAGTTTTAAAAAGCACAGTTAAAGGTGACACATTTATTTTTATTTATTTATTAAATTTTAAACAAGAATACTTTTTTATAATTTCTATTATTTTGTTTGGGTCATTTTTCCCAATCCCAATTTTGTCTCTTTAAATTGACATAGTACGTCAATGAGTGTAATCAAGAGTGAAACTACACACTTATTCATTCATTTGTACTGTAATATGCACTGTGATTGTACAGCTCTGGAAAAAATAAATGTTTTTCTAGCCTAGCCTCTCCGGCTACGTGCCTGTATGATTACGTCATCACGCACTGACTTAGCCCGGCTACAGAGGCTGATTGTGTTCAGCTCTGCAGTGAACTGACACTGCTAAAAAACGCCTGTCTGTGATAAATTCTGTAAATAATTTATATCGAAATGCCACAAAAATGATGTCACTGTTATTAAAACATTTCTTATTGCGATAAATACTGATATCGGAATATTGTCCAGGCCTAGTCTGCACTACTCAATTGTATATCATTAATAAAATACAGCTATTTATTAAACATCGTTTAAATATTTATATTGGAATACTACATTTATATCAGAGCCCAATGCACTAATGTGTGTTTCTAATGCACTAATCAGTTCCTCTGATTTTGCTATTTATAGGTTTATGTTTGAATAAAATGGACATTGTTGTTTTATTCTATAAACTACGGACATTTCTCCCAAATTCCAAATAAAAATATTTTAATTTAGACCATTTATTTGCAGACAATGAGAAATGGCTGAAATAACAAACAAAAAAAGATCTGGAGATACAGCTTTCAGACCTCAAATAATGTAAAGAAAACAAGTTCATATTCATAAAGTTTTAAGAGTTCAGAAATCAGTATTTAGTTGAATAAATCTTTAAATACATTTTTAATCACAGTTTTCATGCATCTTGGCATGTTCTCCTCCACCAGTCTTACACACTGCTTTTGGATAACTTTATGCCTCCTGGTGCAAAAATTCAAGCAGTTCAGCTTGGTTTGATGGCTTGTGATCATCCATCTTCCTCTTGATTATATTCCAGAGGTTTTCTATTTGGTAAAATCAAAGAAACTCATCTTTTTTAAGTGGCCTCTTATTTTATTTTTCCAGAGCTGTCTGTTTAATTGTGTTTTTTTGAAGGCTATTTTTTCAAAAAACATTTTTAGATACAGTGGTTTATTCAGTCAGTTCAGTTTTTTAGTAAAGGTAAAGGAACTCTGCTTGAACTACCAATACTTTTGTATGAGTTTCTATGGGACTGAAACTGTGCTGCTGCTCGCTCCCTTTGCTCGACATGATTAACGGAGCGATGAAGTGTCGAATAACACAGGCCATAGAGGCCACAGCTGCGATCCCTACAGAAATGCACACACACACTTACATACACACTTACACAGCAGCAGCAGCGTGAGCCAACTATTTTTGGGGTCACACGTCACCGCACACAGGTCAAGTGCACATTCAGCATACCGTTATTTAAGAACATGAGCACTCAACACTCTTATAGAGGGACGTACTATGACGCATATGTATATGCACATACACTCTTGTGTGCAAACTGGTACATCTGGTTAATCGTAATGTGTTTTCTCCAAGGTTTCTGTTCCTTATAGGAAAATAAATCTTAAGATGTTGCAGGAGTCACACAACCAGGTGTCTAACTCTGACATGATACAGACATAGAAGTGAATTAGCTATCCCTTAACACCAGTAACATGGGAATGGAGATGAAGTGTTGTGCATTTTGTCGTAAATGCATGTTATGCTGCTTACCCTCAGCAGCCGGAGTCCGAGAGAGCACAGACGGCCCTTAAAAAAAAAAGAATCACCTCGTATCACCATCATTGTATCTGGTATCTGTTTGTTACCTTATATTCTGTGTTCAAGTGTGATTTTGACTATGCACCGAGGTATTCAGATTGAGAAGCTGTTATGCAAATTAGCAGTTACCTAGGCAATGACTGACAGCAAATGGAGGATCCACAGTCAGAATGCAAATAGGCAGCGACATGAGAGTCTGTTTACATAAACCATAAGATGGCACAATCCTCACACAAAGCTTATGGTGAATTCAGAAATAAAAGCACTGCACGTTTGTATTGTATCCAACAATACTACAGATATATTTAATACACTGTAAATGCTTTTGGCAGGTGTGGGTTGAGTTTCATATCACAGTACTTGGATTAGAAGTAGTGAAAACTATATAAACAATTAACAGTTGTAAAAAAAAAATTCAACATAATCTTTGTTATATGGATCCGAGATGATTACTCAAGCCAGTGATTTTATGCTATATTGTTTTTCCATAATAAATGAAAGGCTTGTTGTTTTAGGCCGTGTTTAAAACTCTGGCAGTTTTTAAGTAAGGGTTTATCTTTGTTGAGTGCAGTGTCTGCATCTTCACCTAATAAGACTTAAAGCAGCACTAGGTAGGATTTCCTTGATTTTTTATCTTTTTAAAGAAGTAAAATTACAGCTTGAAACTCACTGTAGCGCTGCATTGAAGTGTAATAGTCGGAACAGCAGTGCTCTCGTGTCTGTGACGGAGCTCCTCTGAGCTCAAACCAGACTGTAAGTTCTCGCTCGCGAGAACTGCGACCTGCTTTCCGACCTTTAGTTCTAACAGTTCTACAAGGACTATTGGTTCATTCTTTACAAACTAACATACAGACACTCTGGCAGAAGCTGGAAAGAGACTGAATATGTCTGAAAGACAGAAAACGAGAAAGAGAAACTAATCCGCCTAAAACATTTATTACACTCTACAACTATAGGGGGAGCCCATAAGCACAAAATCTCAATCCTACCTAGTGGAGCTTTAACTTATGTTCTCTATGTAAGGTTTAAGGTTCAACTTTCCAAAGAAGTTCGGCTCAGACACGAGTCCTAGTGAATCAAGAATCAAACTGGGAATTGTATCACAGAAATTTAGAAGGGCCATCCCAGTGGACAGTAGATTTCCCAGAGACTCAAAACACCAATCAGACTCACACCCAGAGACTCAAAACTCAACTCACATCACAGTGAATTAAGACTCTTAAAAAAAATTAGGATCCTAAAAAATGGAGCTTGAATTCACATCCCAAAAACTTGACAGTCAACTCATACCTGGAGACTCAGACTCGTTGTGCATCTCAGAAACTAAACTCACTTATCCTGGAGACCCTAATCTCAACTCAGTCTTACTTCCTAAAGACTTGAGACCTTGTCACTTATGCCAGATATTCAAGACTCAATACAGACTCACATCCTAAAGACTTGAGACTTGGTCACATATGCCAGAGACTCAAGACTCAACTCATACTCGTATCTCATAGACTCAAGACCTAACTTAAACTCACATCCCAGAGACTCAAGACTAAAATTAGACACACATACTGGAGACTGGAGTTTGAATTCACATCCCAAAGATTGTAGAATCAACTCAGACTCACACCCAGAGACATTGTGCATCTTAGAGACTTTATTCAGAAACTCATCCCGGATACCCCAATCTCAACTCACATCCTAGAGACTCAAGACTCAAATCAGACATACATACTGGAGTCTGGAGCTTGGATTCACATCCCAAATACTTGAGAGTCAATTCAGACTTAGACTTATTGTGCATCTCAGAGATTTGAAACTTAATTCATAGACTCAATCTGGAGACCCCAATCTCCAACTCGTATCCCAGGGACTTAAGAATCAACTCAGACTCACTTACTAGAGACTGGAGCTTGGATTTACATCCCAGAGACTTGAGAGTCAACTCATCATAAAGACTCAAGACTTGGTCACATATACCGGAGACTCAAGACTCAACTCAGACTCACAGCTCGTTGACCACTCAACACTCAAACAGCATCACGGAGGCTTAAGACTCAACTTTTATCTCAGGGACTTGAGATTTACTCTAACTTGATAGTGGTGGCAAAACAGATATATTACTTGCATCCTGGTTGTTAAAGGAACACTGTGGTGTTGAATAATGCAGCTCTTGTTCCCTGTGAAAAGACCAGTCTGGGAAATAAATAGTCTAAGAATAGGTGCATGCTGAACCTGACAGAAATATTTGAAACTATTATAAACATTCCAAAAAGAGGCTTTCTGTATTGTCTCATGGTGTCTTGTGGTAGTTCAGGCTAAATCAATTCTATACAAAAACCTTATCTTCATAATAGTGGCACCTCACAGCTAGAATGGGAACAAAGTAAATGGACATTCTGAGAGTGGACTTACATGAGTTTAAACCAAAACATCATGTTCTTTAGACAAAAGCTGTCTCAACCTCACACATGCCTGCTTCCTTTCCTTTCGACTAGTGATACATTAGTGCTGCACCCAGGGTGAGCTATTGTTCCTGATAGTAAACACTTCAGTCTGGCGTATTTTATTGTCTGTCAATGATAAACACATGGAACAGCCAGGTTTATGGAACAATTCCCCCATTGTTAACCTCTGGCACCTTCAGTTTTTTTTTTTGTTGTTGTTTTTTTCGTCCATAACAGCTGGGACTTTCACAGTGCTCACTTTGTTTATTACTCTAACAGTGCTGCTGGGATGGTTTGCTATAAAGTGTTTGTGGTGCTGAGAAGAGACTAGAGACTAGAGGAGAGGAATTTAGACATGGCAGATAATTAATCACCAGATCATTTCCTGTTGCTTCTCTCAGGAAGTGGCAAGGGCATTCTTTTTATTTTTTTTATTTTTATTTTTTTCCTAATTAGCCGTATAGTGATTTTTGTTGTCTTGGCACTGGCTTGGTTGAAAATGTTGTGGAACTGTGGAAGGTGTGTGGAACATAGGCCAACATAAACTGCTATTTCTGCTGTAGCTAGATGCTCACTGAAAGTTAATGGCCTTCTAAAGTGCTTGCAGTTGACTCTGGATACTATTGTTGTCATCGTCCAAAGAAGGACAGGACAAAAGCCCTATCAGGACGGGATTAATTTCTCAGGGGGACGTCTGTGAAAAATATTTCACACTTCTACTCAGTGATAAAACTCTGGACTGCAATTGAAAAAACAGGAGGACCAGTGAGTTTTTTTGGCTTTCTCGGTCACAAGACATGGTGTTCAGTAGCTCCTCCATTTCCACTCGCTGTTTTGTTTAAATGGATCTCCATGGAAAATCATGGCAAAAGTTTAATTACGGTGCATAGCAGTGGACAAATAGCTATTTTATTAAATGTGAGGTGACGAAACTCAGAGATTGTGAGTCCGGATGGGACTAAAATTACCTCACAACCCCAAAGTTCAGCGAAAAACAGTAGGAAATTCAGCCTGTAATTTTCTCAGAGGACGTCTGAGAAAAAACGTGCACACGGTTGTTTCGAACGGGAGTAAAATCACAGAGGACCACCCATAAAAAAGAAAATTACTCCAAGACCCCCTGAGAAATGAATCCCATCCGGATAGGGCTAAAGTTAAGAATGGAAGTCAATGTAAAATTATAAAAGAGTTTCTTTGGTTTATTAATCACATGGTTGTGGGTTCAATACCCACATCTACAAAGTCGCTACTGTTGGGCCCCATGAGCAAGACCCTTAACCCTAAGTGGTTAAAGAGAAGTGTATGCAAAAATTACATGGCAAAAGTCATGGGATAGCATTACGTAAACTGATCATGAGGTGTTACCCCAAAGACCGACTTGGAAACCCCTATACCTGTATAAGTTGTGAGGTGCTATCTTGTGAATAGGGTTGAATGCTGGCCAGAGTGCTCATGGCAAGGTCACGGAAATTATCAAAGTGAAATCTGATTGAATGTACCTTAATTTCTGAAAGCATGCAAGCATTTACCATTACTCAATTCTCAGAATATGACATAGAAGGTGCTCCCACCCACGGTGGACAGTGCAGTGGGTGATAATGAAAATGATAATTGCTAGAATTGTCTCATAGATAGAATATTTTGGCAGAATCACAAGGGCTGCAACAATTAGTCCTTATAATCGACAGTGTTAATTATTAAAAAATATCATTGTCAACTAATCTTTCATTTGTAGCAGTACAGTATTACACAAAATGTAATGTGTAATGTGGGGACATATTTACTCTCTAAATATCAGTACGTTCCACATTTAAACAACATCTAGACATTTAATTGCCTTTTAAATCTCAGCTGTTTCTATCATTTTTAGAGATGGAGGACAGGGTAATGATGATA
Source organism: Astyanax mexicanus (assembly GCF_023375975.1). Taxonomy (NCBI): domain Eukaryota; kingdom Metazoa; phylum Chordata; class Actinopteri; order Characiformes; family Acestrorhamphidae; genus Astyanax; species Astyanax mexicanus. Next base: position 30,148,783 of record NC_064418.1, read on the forward strand.
AATAATCATCAGATTAGTCGACTACCAAAATAATAATTTGTTGCATCTCTAGAAATCACCTCCACATTCAGTGCAGGAGTTTATGCCCCACATGCATAACCCACAGGTCACTGCAGAGGCATTTAGCTTTTATGGACCATAGCAGAGTCATAGTACAGTGACAAAGACAGTGTATAGTATATTATAATAGCAGTTCATTCTCACAAGTGTGTCAAATGTCTCTCAAACCCAGTACCAATTTAAAGATGGTGCCATCATCCAATGTTCAAATGGTATTTTTTTTATTCATTTTATAATATTTTAGCTTTAAATACGTTTCTGACATGGATTTTGTGCCTCATACCAGATATAAAGAGGTGCTATTAAAAAAACAAAAAAAAAAAACGTAAAAATCCCTTTAGGAATGAATAAGCAGTGATGGTGAAGATTCTCTGCAGGTCTTGTATGCTACATCTGTGCTCGTTCTCTGCTTCTACCTCTTCATAAACAGATGTGATAGAGTTGCTGATGGTGATTTTACTGTGGCTGCCCTAATAGAGAGACAAATAAACAGCCCTGTGTGACTAAAGCAGCACGTTTTACTGCTTTGTGACATTAGCTGCTGGTTTACCAGAGCACAGCTTGGCTGTGAAATCACACTCAGCATGAGAGTGTGTGTGTGTGCTTGTGCACCACAGATCTTCCTCCCTCTGGCCTCTTCGTGATGGAGGGATGAAGGGATAAGGAGAAGGGAAGTATTGATTTCAGTGTGTGGAATGGTAAAGCAGACCCTCTGTCTGCCCAACTCATTTTCTCTGTCTGAAGTAATGCTGCAGTGAAACGCTGTGCTGGCCTGTCCTATGGAGAGAGAGAGAGCGAGAGAGAGAGAGAGAGAAAGAGAGAGAGAGAGATGGAAAGACTGGTTTGGGTTGGACTGCACTGGACATCTGATAATGTGGACCAGACTTATGTAAATCTTATATACAGTAAAGAAAGAAAAGGGTATGAAAGTTTGAGTAAATCGAACTTTGTTTTTTTATTCTATAAACTACGGACATCATTTCTCTCAAATTTCAAATAAAAACATTGTAATTTAGAGCATTTGTTTGGAAAAAAGGAGAAATGACTGAAATAGTCAAATAACAAAAAAAGATGCGGAGCTTTCAGATCTCAAATGATGCAAAGAAAACAAGTTTATAATCATAAAGTTTTAAAAGTTCAGAAATCAATATTTGGTGGAATAATCACAGTTTTCATGCACCTTGGCATGTTCTCCTCCACCAGTCTTACACACTGCTTTTGGATAACTTTATGTCTTCACTCCTGGTGCAAAATTCAAGCAGTTCAGTTTGGTTTGATGGTTTGTGATCAACCATCTTCCATGATATTCCAGAGGTTTTTAATTTGGTAAAATCCAAGAAACTAATCATTTTTAGTGGTCTCTTATTTTTTCCAGAGCTGTATATTTGTGGTGTAACAAATATACAAACTGAAATATTTCATTTTAACTTCATGAGATGCACAGAAAACTTCAGGTCATGGATCCTGTTGTTTTTTTCTTTGTTTTTTTTTTTTTTACGTGGTGAAACTTCATGACTTTTTATATATTTATATGCTTGTGTTCATTGTAACTGACAGATAAAAAAAAATAAACAAATTAAATAATTTAATGTAATCTATAACATGAAATGCAACGTGCAACATAAAGCTGAGGTTCCAGTGTAAAATAATGCCATAGTTAAGTTCTGGCTCATGTAACTCCTGCCCCATCAAGCTGGAACGGAAAGTTCCAGTTACTAGCAGGAGAATAAGGACCACGCTTCAGCCTTGTGGGCCCAGCTCTGTTTGTTTAGTGTAATAAATCACTGCATTCTGAATTATGCGGTAGGAATGTTATGCTGAGATAATGCGATGAAATGGTTCAATTACCAGAGGAAAGGATGGCTAAACAGAACATTTCCACAAGGTTTTAGCGAATAAGAAGGCATCATGCATCATGTACAGGATTGGGTTTTGAGCTTGCACTCTTAAACATGAAGCATAAATGAGGATTGAAGCAGTGTGCAGCCAGTATAAGTTATGTTTATTTACTCACATAATGTGGGAAGACCTATCAGGATAAATATATTGATGATCTATAGTGAAATTAATGCTGATTTTTGCATCACATTGAATCCACACGTCCTAATAAACTTTTTTTACCTGCTTAGTTAATATCCTTGGACATATTGAGCATAATACTTTGTGCCATGTGATTCAAAAAGCTAAATTTTGGTTTTTAGAGTATTGACCTGGCTGGGAGTCGAGTGGTCCAGCGTTCTAAAGCGATCTGCCACTATGATCTGGATTCGATTACTGGTTCGAATCCTGGTTATGCAGTTTGCCATCAGCTGCCGGAGCCCTGAGAGAGCACAATTGGTCTTGCTCTATCTGAGTGGGTAAATGGCATTCTTTCCCTTCATCACTCCTAGGGTGATGTCGATCAGCACGACGCATCTGTGAGCTGATGTATCAGAACCGAGTCGCTGCGCTTTCCTCCTAGCTCACTGTGATGCTACTCAGTAATTCTGCATCAGCAGCAGTTTGAGAATTGGCGAGAATTGGGAGAAAATTGGAAAAAATAGGATTTTTTAAAAATAATATTAATAAAAAATAATATTGACCTGTATTGAAACAACCAGTCATCTTTATTAAGCAAAGCTGAACTTACAGGCTCGTGTAAATAAATGGTGCAGCTACTTATACCATGTCCCCCTTCGCTTACTTATGTAGCTCCTGTACTACAAAAATTCATGCATTAGAATTTCTTTTAATAAAAAAAATATATTTTATTTTTAAAATATATTATTTTTTATATATTTTTTTTTAAAATGGAGTCATCCTATATGCAATACCATTTCAAAAATTGATTTTCAGGCCCTAACTCTAACCTGTAACTCTAACTTGTATCATGTGTTGGGTAAGGCACCCCTGTTTGTGTGTACATGTGTACAAAACCCAGGATGTATTTCACTAGCTACAGATGTCGAGTGCTTGTTTCCAGCCGTTCTCATTCTCAGTACTGGCCTGCAGGTGTGTTTGGGATGCCTCGCGGCATGAACCGAGCTGTTCTCTGACATTTTCTTGCTCTCCGAGATTAAATTTAGGATGAAAGTACGCAAACAGCACAGTGAGTCGAGTTTCATTGGTTTCTTTTTCGTGCGTCCCCCCCAAACCCCTCTGCCTCCCAGAATCTGAGCGGCTCCACTGCATTCTGTCTCGGAGAAAGAGAGAAGAAAAATAAACAAGACAGCCGCAAAAAAAAAGCTCAGAGGAACTGCTAACCAGCGCTGTCTCACTGCTCCAGTGGCTGAGAGGAATGCCAATGAGCGAGAGAGGAGGGGGAGATAGAGAGATAGAGAGAGAGAGAGAGAGAGAGAGAGAGAGAGAGGGAGGGAGATGCAGTTCAAGGGGCCGAAGTAATTCATTAGACGAGGTAACACTCATGCATGCATACACATACAGCTCTGAAAAAAACTTAGAAACCACTTCAGTTTCTGAATTAGTTTCTCAGACTTAGCTATTTATAGGTATATCTTTATATATAAGTAAAATGAACATTGTTGTTGTTATTCTATAAACTACGAACAATATTTCTCTCAAACTCCAAATAAAAATATTGTCATTTAGAGCATTTATTTGCAGAAAATGAGAAACGTCTGAAATAACAAAAAAAGATGCAGACCTCAGATTTCGGACCTCAAATAATGCAAAGACAACAAGTTCATATTAATAAAGTTTTAAGAGTTTAGACATCAATATCTGGTGGAATAACCCTGGATTTTAAACACAGTTTTTATGCATCTTGGCATGTTCTCCTCCACCAGTCTTGCTGTTTTAACCTCCTCAGTTGTGTGGGACAGATATGATCAGCAAGGATAAACCTTACGTCACCCCTCAGACTGTGCTAAGCATTTCAGGGTAGTACACCAGATGACCTCTGGAAATTTTATGTAAGAACAAAAAATAATGATTATTGAAATCAAAAAAGTTTAACCTCTAATTTACATTTTAATTTGTTTATGTTTAGTGTGGAACCTGGTAGACCCTGTATGTAAGCTTACACTTCACTTCTTTACAGTTTCATAGGCCCTACAACTGAACCTTGTGGAACCCCACGATTCACAATATATTTTTTTATATATTAGAAATAATAGCTAAATAATTAGCCTAGGGTTCAAGGGGGTGCCATGTAGACTCTGTAGTTCACTACATTGTCTCACTCTCCTGTTATTTTTCCCTGTCTGAAGCTTCCCAATGTGTCTTATTAGGCACACTGCAATTTCAAGAAACAATAATCAATAATTTGCAGTTTGCAACATGGGTAAGGCCTACACTGAAGCCTCAGTAGTTGGTACTCAAACTTTTTGGTTTGATCCCAGGTGGTACATTGCTTAAAAAAATTTGAGAACCTTTGCTTTAAAGCAATACACCATATTATCTCTGTCATATGAACACATATGCCTCCTATATGTTAAATTTAAGGCACTATTTGTCCATTCGTCACATAAAGAAAACAACTTCCAGATTGAAATTATGTCAAAAAGTAAAAAGAGAAAAAAAAAAACAGACAAGCTCCTAGTGTTTCAGCAGATTAAGATACTGACACAATGGCCCACAAATCACACATTGCTGCTATAAAATCAGCAGCTGGAGTCCTGGGTGGGTAAATGGCTCCATCTTCTATCTTCACTCCTATTGTCTGTTGGCAGATGTATCAGAGCTGGGGGTCTGGCACTTTCCTCCAAGGCTGTTAGCTGCCTAGTGATGCTTGATGAGCGGCAGTTTAAAAAGAGGTGCAGTGTCTGTCTTCACATACTATATACAAATCTGAAGAGGTGTGTATGTGCATATTCTCAACCAAGTATAGGAAGCATTGCAAGAGATGGCAGTGGTGGGCAAAACACAAGCATATTAGATATTCTTTAATCCAAATTATTACTCTTATTGGACATAAATTAGCAGAAAGACTGTAGTTGAAATTTGCTAGACTGAACAGACCATAGTGAATATATACAGCGCTGAAACCCACACACCTGACCTCAGCTAATATCAGCCGAAACTAATGGCATGCTTAAACTTAAAAGATTTAAGCTGAGTCACATGTTAGATAAAGTAGAACACAGTACATGAGAGAGGTCAGTGAGATTAGAATAACGGCCGGGGATTCCTCCACACAGAAATGGCAAGGGCCAGTGGCTAAGGCCATGCTAAGCAGGCTAATGGAATGCAGACTGTGTCTCCACTGTGAAGCAGAGCTGTAATTTAAGACTGTGGGTGGTGATTCGTCAAACAAGTGTCACAAAGCACGATTTAGGGCGTATCGGTGTATCTTTGCAAAGAAATGCGCAAAAGGTATTTATTAAATCTCTTAATTAATCATGGGTGTGTTTTGAGCATAATGGAAAATAAACCAATTAGCGTTTCATTCGTCATTCACTTTAAGAGCCAGGTGTGCTCTGACTTCTGCGTGTTGGTAACTTAACAGTGTGGGGCTTTTGAGCATCTCAGCAGAGAAAAATGATCTGCGAGTTCACGCTGTAAAGGTGCACCAGCAGGTAATTTACGAGAACAGCAATGCTGTTTTGGTTTGTATTCTGTTTATTATTGAAGTAAAATTCACATGTTGCAGCACGCCCGTGTGTGTGTGTGCCTCGTGCAAATCACACCTGTGTAGCTAAGATCAGGTAAAGCATGGACGGCTGCTTATTGACTGTTGTCAGGGTTTTAATCAGTAAGTGGCGCACTGTTTTCCAAAATTTATCTGAACACCACTGAATTTCCAGACACCGCGCCCATCAGTGTAGATGTATTCCTAAACTCCTATTCCAAGCATTGCAATGTGCCTTGCACAGGGTGTAAGATATGCCCCTTTAAGCAGCTGAATGCTAGTGCTTGTGAGCTTGAGTGCCTCCCTCCCTCGCTTGGTTGCTAAGAGTGTACGTGTGTTGTATGCACACCCCGTGTGTATACGCATGAAGTTGTTTGAGTGCATCCTTAAAATACCCGGCCTGAAGGACGTGCTACTTTGGTCTGTAGATAGAAGAAGTGTGCTCACTCTGCCTGAAGAGTTCACTCTCTCTCTGAATAGATGGTGACCTAATGTCTCTGTGTGAATCACTAGAGTCTGACTTTTATCACTCGGCCACTTGAGTGCTGCGTGTGTGGGTGGGGGTGTTAATGTGGTTGTGTTGTGTGTGTGTGTGCATGCCTTAGGTTTGTCATGATTAGAGATGTACTGATCTAATATACTGGATTTCTGCTTGTGTCAATATTGGCCTTATATATGAAGAAGATACGTTAAACACTTAACGTTGGACAGACATTGAATTTTTAGTTTGAATTTGGAATCAGGCGTTGAATTTTGGTTGGAAGGTAAAAGTCATTCATATCTGTCAAATGACAACATAAGGTTGACCTCAAGCTCCAAAGCCATTTTGATTTTGGATTTTGGTTAATTCACAACCATCTGGCCAGTTGGTGTTTTTGTTTATTTTTTATGTATAAAATAGTGCTGGGTGGTATGGCCAAAAATGCATATCACTGTATTTTTCAAGATTCTGACGGTTTCACCGTGTATCACGATATTTTTATTTATTTACTTATTTTTTTATTATTATTTTTTGCATGACTGGGCTTTAATATAGGTTTTTGACACTGTACTGTTTATAGGATTACATATAATATAAAACACTAAGACTTTAAATTAAGGCTTTGATGACTATTGGGGTTCACTTTTTCCCACAAAATTACACAATATATGAAGAAATCAGACTTTATTATCAGAACAAATAGCTAAAGAATGTAAACAATAGACTTTAAAAACAGATACTCTAACAAATTAAACACGGCTCCCTTTTCAAAATAAATATTTTAATAAATAGTTCCATAAACACTATAAACAAACTAAAATACTCAAAGTTCAAGTATTGAAAGAGATATTTCTCAAAAGTTCTATTGCACAAGTTAGATACAAGTTTAATATCAATTTACTATATGTTATTCCTGAAGCCATTAGAAGCATAACAGTATTTAAATCAGCTACAATTCCCTTTTTTCTCCAGTTAACAAATACATTCAAATAATCCTTCAAGCTACAGTATTAATATATATAAAATTGGATATTGAATTTTAATGGGATGAAAACACTCGTACAGTACAAACAGCAGCAGGAGGTGTTCTGATTTTTCTGCAGGACGGAGCTAGACCAGAGTTTGACTCTTCTTTGACATTGTTGTTCTGCACGGCGTTCCGCAGCGCCCTCTAGTGGTATGGCGGTATGAGAGAAACGCATACCGGTTCAGGTTCACCCCGTGCTATACTGAATGAACCGGTATACCGCCCAGCACTAGTATAAATATTAATACAAGCATGTAACTTGATACAGATACAGTTTTACATCCCCTTTAAATGGCTTTAAATGTACTAATGCTGTTGAAACTAGTCAGCCAGCATGTTCAGTCTTGATCTTACTGGTTGACTATATTGGTCATAACTATACTGTAGACCAGCTAAACCATCAAAGTCAAATAAAATCATACAAACACCCTCTGCTGGTCAATAGATATGCTGGTCAAACAACCTAGCCAGCTTGAGCTGACCATGTTGCTTTATTCAGCAGGGCTAGCACAGTTTCCCATTCCTCATTTTTTAGTGTTTGGCTTCTTTGTGCGGTGCTTTTATATTTTGTCTATAATGTGCTGTTACCTCTAGTCTGAGGACTGTGTGTTTTTGATTGAGTGGATGTTGGAGAGAGGAAATGGTATTAGCTGGTTGCCTAGTGTTAGCTTTTAGCCTAGCTGGGAAAACCAACTTACACAAAATTTCTAAACGGGGTGTAGAAATGAGTTTTGCTCACACAAGATTTTCTTTTGGATCAGATGTAATTTGATAAGAAGTAATTGGATAAGTATCGGGTACATACTTTGTCTAAGCCAGTTCTCTCAGTTCTGATGTAAGTGGTATTTCCTCAAATATATCTACTGACACACACATACATAAATACAACCCTGGTCTTGATAAATATTGTTAATCTCTCAGCACACTCTTTGTTGTAATGCTCGTTCTCACATTAATAGTCAAGCTGAGGCTGCTTGTTACAGTTCTGCTAGCTGATGCTATTATAAGCGAGAAGGGAAAGGTCATTTCCTCTTGGTTTGTTGACCTGTTAAGTGCTAAGTCACTTTTTATGTCACTAAAAGACGCCAAGCTGGCGAAGGAACCCGCTCACACTGCTGTCAGCACCGGTTCTTCCGTGAGAGAATGCAAGAAGAAACAGCACCCTTCATTTCCTTTTGACGGTGACTTTTCCCAGGCGGGCTTTTCACGGGTATTAAGCCGTATTCAGAAGTAGGGCTGTCCCTAACGATTATTTTTTAAACGATTAATCTAACGATTATTTTTTTCGATTAGTCGACTAATCTATTCATTGAGAAACATATTTAAATAATTATTTTACGTTTTAAAGCAAACGATAAATTACTATATTTATATATAATAACAACAACAACAACAACACAAGCCTACTAAACCAAACCCCACACTTATAATCACTTACATGTACAGCACGTTGTTTAGATCTATAACGCTAAAAATGGATAAGCTCCCATACACCACAACCGTGTGTTGCACTGTTTTCTGTGACCGCTAGATTTTGTGACCACTGGCAAGTAGTTCTCAGCAGACCGGTGCACTGGCCGATTCGAAACGTGTTCGTTTCTAATGTTTACCCCGACTGGCCAAAACGGTTCAGTTTAGGGCTGAGGGTAAGGTGTAGGTATAGAAAGCTTCCGTTTTGCCAATGAACGCTCATAACCGTGAGCACTGGTCACAAAATTCCGACGGTGACAGAATACGGTGTGACACCGCAGCGCCGACGGCGCTAGCTAAAATAACTTAAGGCAGCTAGCTTAGCTAAACACCTGAACTTATGAATAATGCTACTGTTTCTGGAAACTGCGAAATGCCATGCACAAATATAAACCAAAAATGTATAATTTCTGCCTGTGGCAGGTTTAAAACCTTTGGTAGACAGCCTTAAGTCTTTTTAAGGACACCCGCGGAGACCCTGATGTAAACGGTAACTTACTGTGTGACCCTGTTGACATAGTGCTCCTGGATGTTTGCGCTTCAAGTGCTCCTTTTGCACGTATGGCAGAGGACCACATTGTTGCCCTTTTGCGTGAAATGCTCCCAAACTTTAGATGCCCGCTGGCGTTTTTTTGTAGCTGGAGATTGCTCTCCGGAGTCCAAGCTCTCTAGAGCTTAGATTCTCTGCCCGAACCCGACATGACCCGAGGCCCGCCCGTAAATCCGACCCGGGCTCCAGAAAATAGTCCGAGATGTAGGCGTCTGTTTTTTAATTATATTTTTATTTAAAAAAAAAATAACGAAAACTGAAAGTGAAACTAAACTAATTTATTTATAAGCGCTGTTTTCACTACCGCAGTTCTACAGCGGGGGTGTTGTGCCGATTCTGTCCGCGAAGCGGGAGTCAGATTCAGCAGAGAGTCGGATTCGGCACAAACGCGGCGGCACCTCGCGGTCCGCGGTGTCAGTTGTAAGCGCTCGCGCTAGCCGCAAAATACGGCAGAAAACACTGAGGGAGCTGCAGAATTATGAATGGGACTAGAATATGAGCACGAGGAGATCAAAGAGAACCTTCACCTGTGAGTAGCTCTCTCTCTCTCTCTCTCTCTCTCTCTCTCTCTGTCTCTCTCTCTCTCTCTCTCTCTCTCTCTCTCTCTCTGTGTGTCTCTCGCACGTGAACTCCTCCGCGTTTGACTTGCAGAACTGTGTTTAGCTGTTCTTAAAAATCATTTTAATTAAATAATAGTTCTATGCTTCTATGTTACCGTGTTAATTAACATAATTCTGATCATATTTCGCTCATTAAAACAGCCCGAAAACAGCCAGTTGGAATTTTTGGGCCCGATCTAACCTCTAATGCTCTCCACAGGCGCCGCCATGTTTACGACGCGCCGACGCACGTTATGCAAATCGATGTATTTTTGTAATCGATGACGTCCATTATGTCGATGCGTCGCCCCAGCCCTATTCAGAAGGACAACAAGGCTTTAGAACTGAGGAGGATTCTGTGCTGTGAATATATTCACCTCTCTCCTTTTCTCTCTCTCTTTCGGAGCATTTAGCTGGATCTTTGAGAGGGTGGCAGCACTATTTCTTTTAACCTCTTCTCAGTTCCTGTAGAAAAGGCCATTGCCAGAAAAAAAAAACATTTTTAAAAAGGTTTTCTTCCATTTGCCATTGATTTGAATTGTTGAACTATTGAATGTTTTTGCTCCTTATTGCAAAAAAAAAAAAAAAACGAATACACATTAGTTAACTCTTAAAGTTACTTGAATGTAAATGTTAGTTGGTATGCACTTTCCTATTCACATGCAGTGTGATTTAAATCCACTGTTATCTTAGGGCCATTTCTGTGTTGAGATGCGTAAAAGCAAATGCGTATGCGCATGCGTAAAAGCAAAAAGACGCATGAATTCTGATTTGACCGTTCACATTCATGTCGCATGTTCATAAATCGGATACTTACCTGATTTAGGACCACATATGATAGTGACTCAAATCTGATTTGAAAAAAAAAAAAAAAAAGCGATTTGTCACGTTCACACAGCCGTGAAAAAATCAGATCTGAGCCACATTAGTGCAGCAATGTTCAGCTTTGTAAACTTCCGCCATTCTGCACATACACATGCGCAATACACACTTTTGCATTCGGATTGGGGATCTAATCGTGTACAGGTGTTTACAAGGCTATTATTCTTCTATTTAACGGATTATTTAAAGGACTATCCACCTCGGTTGATCGGATGGAAATTGTATTTGGCATAGCCTCAATCAGACCAATCTATTCTGATTGAGGGGTTTACATGGACGTGCTCTATTCCGATTGAGCTATTAGTCTGATTATTAATGGATTTTTAGGCTGCATGTAAACAAAGCCAGTGTTAACGGTCCACGTTTTGTAGCCAATCAGGCACAGTATACTCTCAACATTCATACTAAGACAAGAAGAACACGAAAAGAACATGGTATCTCAACCTAGATAGGGACTTGAACCCAAGACCCCAGCATTGGTAGACGAACATGCTGACCACTAAGCCACCATGACTACCAGTGTCATCTTAATATGAGCAAATTTGCAGACTAAACCACTGCTCTTCATGCAGTTTATTCATTTAGAATTATAGTGTCAGTGCAAATACAAGCATAAATTAATCTCTTTTTAATTGGTGGCATTTATCCTCCCAACATTACTTTTTTTTCTGCTTTGATTACTACATGTTTGTATTATTTACGACACTTCAGCACAGCGTGAGTTATATAAACATGCTGAGATTTACACATATATATATATATATATATATCCAGACCACCTATAAATATGACATGCTCCTGATCATTTTAGCTGATGAATATACATGATGGCCCTGTAGGAGTTGAATGAGGTGTTCTGCAGGATTTGCATGAATGAGCAAATGGTTCTTCCATCTGCCTGGTGAGCAGCCATCCTGAGATTTATGCAGATCAGTGCTGTGCTTCAGTGTAAGTTACTATGTTCATAGGTACATCAACGGTTTAATGTTAATTTAATTAAGACCAAGGAGCAGATAAAACTAACCGTTTTGCATCATTCCTATAATGTCAGCCATTGGCTAGATGGGTAGAAAAACTGGGGTGTCGGGTTGCTTTTCGTGGGAGTTCTTCTTCTGGTCACCCCCATATACGTCACACCTACAACCTCTAGAAGAGGATCGGGTGTTCTGTCGAATTGTCCTACCTTGTCAAACCGTGCTGCCCTAATGTATATTTAAGTGTAAAAATACAAAAGAAGCACTATTTTAGGGCATGTACCCAGTGAAATTCCAGTAGATGTACGTTATTAGATTTGGATTGCATAAATCGTTGTGTCATGGCAAAGTTATGGCAAATATAGCTCATTAAAAATGCTTTTGTATTTATTTATAATAATAATTGTAAGTATTAGTTTCCATTTACACTTTTGTGCAATGACAGTGCGTCCAGGTTGTTTAATGCACATAACCCCCCTATAACAGATTAATTATAAATAAAAAACACAATAAATAATTAAACTTTGTAGGTCAGCAGTACCTTTGGGAAGCATGTATCGATGGGTAGGACAATTTGACAGAACACCGGCTCAGTTTTACTGAACACGAGCAGTTGGTGGAGCAATGGAAAGTTCAGAAGGGGAAACTCATTCACTCATAATAAAACCAAAAAACTGAAGGAGTGAAGCAAGCTCTGAAGCCAAAAAGGAGCACGATATAGACCACGCTAAAACCAGGATTAATATCGGATTGGCGTTTGAACGGTGGACAGAGAGCACCACTCTGAAAGGAGACCACGTCACACCCGCCCAGTTTAAAATGATTCTTCCGCATGCTCAGTGCAATTACCCATTCTCACCAAAGAGGGCCCTAAATCCCCCAAATCCCAAAACTTACACACATCAGCTTTAAAATGTGTGTTTTTTTTCTCCTTTTTAGTTGCCATCTTTGAAAAACATATTTTAATTTGACAGTGGCAGTATGTGTTTATAATATTTGGTTCAAATGTAAATGTAAATGTAAATGTAGTGTTAATGTAAAATGTGAACTTGGTAACTATATCAAAGGCAGGGCGAGTGAGCTACATTAGTGCTACTAAACGTATGTGACTTCTGGATGTCCTCTTCAGTGAGCATCTGTGCTCTGCTCAGCTTCACTCTGATGTGGTTTCTGGAGCTGAATGAATGCATTGTGGAGCGCCAATTCAGCAAGAGCCTATCTCTCAAGTGCATGAGTCATACACTGTGACATAATGCCACTACATTTAAATAACCATCCTTTAAAGATGTTTAAACTTCTTGTTTTGTGTTTTAGCCCACATTCAGCTGTGGGTCGCTTTCCTCTGCTCCACCTCAAGCCTTAGTTCTGGATTACGAATTAAAAAAGACATTCAAAAACAATGCAAACTTTCAAATGTTTGTGCTCATCTAATTATGTGTTGGACTACTAGTGTAACATCTTCTAGCTTCTTCAGTGTCATAAAAGGCTTGTTGAGATCTTTTGGTAACACTTTATTTTAAGGAACACAAACTAGGTGCTTATTAATGTCTTATTATTTGCTTAATAAAGCCTTAATTAGACATTTGTAAATGATTTATTCACTTATTAGGCTTTATTGTGTGTAAGTGTTACTGGTGCTTAATTAGGGGTCTGTGATTGGTTAAATATTTATTCAGTTCTTTTTTAGTGTCTAATTAGTAATGAACAGAACCTCACTTTAGAATATGGTTCACATCTTGGTCTATTAGTGACTAATTAACCCTTTATTAACTCAATAATAAACTCCAGCACAGCCATAACCTTGCCAAACTCACATAAATCAAACTGCTGCCAATTATATTACACACTAATAACATGTAGAATTAGTTAATAGTTAATGCTTAATAATCTGCTTAACAGGGTGCTAACATAACTGGTTGTTGTGCACTAGAAGAACTAATACAGCCATTATTAATCATTTTCACATAATAGGCAGCTAATTAAGCACTAATAACACTTGCACAGAATAAAGCCTAATAAGTAGTGAATAAATCCTTTACAAATGTCTAATTAAGGCTTTATTAAGCAAATAATAAGACATTAATAAGTGCCTAATTTGTGTTCCTTAAAATAAAGTGTTACCGATCTTCTACTAAATTTCTACTAAATTTTGCAGTAAGGATAGAGGATGAAAGTTTTTGTGTTTGTGTGTTGTTTTGTTGTTTGTGTGATTCCTTTATGAACATCATATCTATGCAGAAAATTTAAACCTATAAATGGCACTTATACATATATATGCATGTGTATTAGTGCTCTGCCTGGAATTCAAGGGAACTTTTCATTTACTGAATTTCATACTCTGTCTCCATAAAAAACTGTAAATAAATTCTTCTAGCTGTAACTAAATATGTTGTTCCGCGGAATGTCTCGGCTGGTTGATATTGAAAGTAAGAAATGTACGTCTATAATTGCTCTGAGGCTCTTATACCCTTGGTTCCGCTTCGCCACAGAAGCATCTGGTAATGATTCTAGCCTAGAGAGCTGTGAGAGTGTGAAATATTGTCATCCTTGTGCTTAGCTTTACAGATACATACATTGCTGTGTACGTCTTTTTTTTAAATGCATGCTCAGGTGAAATTTTTAAAGCTAATTGTGTCACATTCAGACAGTGAAATTCTTGCATCTTGCATCCGCACTCATAAGATAACACCTCACAATGTATGTACAGTTGTGGGTTGCACTTCTTGATCAGTTTAAGTACTGCCTTGTTAAAGAAAATTGCATTTTAGTATATTTTTTACACAAAACGTACACTTTTAACATGAATCAAATTAAAACACACTCAAATACATACTAAATGTACTATTTATGGCAACTTAAATATATTTCAATTATAATTAAGCTATATTTTAGTACAACACAAAAGCATTAGTAAGTGCTTTTTTGTGTAACCTCTGCAAATTTAAGTATTTAAGATTTAAAAATGTGTTTTTAAAAACATCATTTTTAATACACTTGAAGTATATTGTAAATGTACTTAGTGTATTGATGCACATATTGTGTACACATTAATGGTACTGGAAGAAGAAAACTACATCAACATGCACTTTAAGCAGCATTTAATGCCCAAAATAAATAAATAAATAAATATATATATATATATATATATATATATATATATATATATATATATATAAATATATATATATATATTATTTTTTATTTTTTTCTGTCAACACAACATATTGCTTAAAACATACAGTATATTTAATAAGTATTTTTTATAAAGTATATTACATTAAACATTTACTTTTAGTATTCTTTTTGCTCTTAAATATACTTCCTTTTCACAAGGGACTGCTGTTGCATGACTTTTGGCTTGCCAAGCACAGATTTAAAGGTCTCCTTCCCCTAAAATTCACATTTTCTTTGTGAAATTCTATAGGTCACTCTGAGTTGTATATGCATGCTGTTCCTCATACTCATCCTCCTGAAACTGTTCCTCATCCTCTATTGTACGCAGTAGTTAGTAAAAGAAAATGTTCAGAAAAACGAGTCGATCAGGAAAAGCATCGTGTCTACATCAACTTGTAAGTTCATGGCCTCGCCCACCTTGGCTCGGGACCGCCCACAGGCTGCAGCAGAGCTGACACCATCAGCTAAAGAGCTCACAGTCAGCAAGTTAGCGTTAGCTATCTTGTGTAAGTAACTAGAGGTTTAAATCGGATCTCCGGTGGATTCCGCATTTTACAGAGATCGTAAATATACACTAGTGAAGCACGGTTTGACAAGGTAGCACAATTCGACAGATCACAGCTCAAAGTTTGATTATGATATATTATGATATAGAGCGAACTTTTGGGCTTTGATATGGTAAAACTGCTTAAGCACCGCTTCACCAAAACTGTGGTAAGAGTTTAGTAGCGTTAGTTTAGCTGAATAAAACATTTTTAATGCCTCAAGGAGATGAGGGTGTTTTGAAAGCAATGCTTCGTAGCCTCGCGACACTGAGATACTAACGTTAAGCGAAGTTTAAGGGTTAACTTTATCTTGCAATCCGTGCTGCATCTTTACAACTAAGGCTGTATCTCTCAAAAAACATTTTGTCCGTTGAGTTTTAGAGCTGTAGAATTGACTGTGGGGGGAGGCTGGTAGGTTCTCTGCTGCAGTGCTGTTAGCCAATCAGAGACGATATGTTTGCATGTATGAATATTCATGAGCTAAAGCCGAAATCCTGTCTTTCTTCAGAGACCAGTAAACCAGTGATCTAAAGCAGGGCTAAACAGAAACACAAAAAAACAGCTCACATGGCATTCATTCATACTAGAGACCACAACTAGACTAGATTTTAAAATGAATGAAAAAACGATGGAATGAGACCTTAAAAGCCAGCATTTTTCACCGTCAGACTCTGGTTTGGGCAGAAGCTTGCATATTCAGATGAGGACGACTCACAGCTGGTTCCTCTTTCCACTCCATCTTTTTTTAAGCGGAGCAGCATGAGCAATGTGAACTCATCATACCTCGGATTCATAACTTTATTGTTGACATGGTTGAAAAGGCATTGCTCTAATCCGCTTAGGTTATGTTTTTGCTTCTAATTTAGCCTGACAGTGTAATGAGAATGCCCTGCGATGTGGCCGTGATTTATGAGCCGCGCTTCGTCTCTCATTGTTGCCTGGCTCGATGGCTCAGATTTGTTGCGTTGATGTAAACCAGCTCCAGATTGCACTGGTCAGGGTCGTTCCTGAGCTCACATCAGCCAGCCTGTAATTAAAAGACAATTAAGAAAACATGAGGATCTCTGGGAGCAAAGGAATGGCTGCTTTGATTCGCTGAGAAATGCTGACAAACAAAAAGCAAAGCAGGAAAACCAAACAGACAGGATGTCTTCTTTGAGAGTATAGTGATCAGATCATGATCTCCACTGGAAGCAGGGTAAACAGGAAGGCCATATGCTGCTCAGACAGACATGTTTTCGTGACTAGGCAGTGAAATGTCTCAATTCAGTGGAGCGTCCAAACCAGAATTTGTAGTACAGAGTAAACTGTAAGATCGCATCTCTGTTTTTGCTTCGAGTTCAGAAGAAAACTTGGCCCTTGTTATGCGGCACGTTTGATCTCCGAGCACACGTATCTGAGATCCTTCAGTAGATATTAAACACTTTCTGAATATCCAAATAAAATGAAATAAACGAAACTTTGCTTCACCCCAAACTCAGAAAGAGCCAGCAGACCTTCGACCGCTCATTCTGAACTGCTGGGAATATGATCATGTGACAACAAGGTGGTGCAAATATTCAGATAATAGAAAGAAGCAGATTCATAGTTTAGAATCTACTGTGTGCTCTGTCTCTCGTTTCTCATTGGGCAACACCTCTGACACAACAAACAACAGAAAGAAACTTCAGATTCCAATGCGCACTGTCTAGCACCTTTATAAAGAATCATGTAATTCCGCCTGGAAACCGTAACTAAACAGTGCACAGAATTTTGAGCTTGAATGTTCCCCTGTTGTAATGTTATATTTTAGCGCTGTCCGGATGTGCAGTTTTATCACTGAGGCAACATGTAGCATTTTTATTACAGACGTCCCCCTAATAAACTTATAGGGTTTTACAAAATGGAAAACATATGTACAAAAATACTTGCACACACACACACACACACACACAAACACACATATAACCACACAAATATATTGCAATATGGGTATGAGCAGTAGTCAAATGACATGATGTTCAGTTTCATGCAAGTCATCATTCATTTAACAAAAAATATTTTTGTGGCTTGAGGCAAAAGATAAAAAATGGGGATTTTTTTTTTTTTCATTTTCTGAGATGCACTGTATTTTTCATACATAAGGTGCACCGCATTATAACGCACATTTTAAGCGGCACTTGTTAGGAACAGGTGTGTCACAATTAGTTTCCCTTCTAATTCTGCAGTATTATTTTACCTGTAAAGCTAAAGTAATTAAGTAAACAAAACTGTAAATGTTTAAAAAAAAAAACGTTTTCAGACGAGTCAGACAAGTCAAACGAGCGCTTAATATAAATCTTCACAGATTTATTTCCTAAAAACTGTTTATTTGTAAATAAAGTGCTTCCGTTTATTTACAGTAAGCTTAGATTTCATAATGGCTAATGCTTAGCTTAGCGAGTAATGCTAATTCTGCTCCAGCACTGCTAGCCAGGGTTAGCAGCAGAATACAGGCCGATAATACTCACCTCTGAATGGCCGAACGGCTAGCGCTTAGCGGGTAATGCTAGTGCTGCTGGAAAACTAAACTGAAACTCCCGGATAACACTGCACTTCAGTGGAGTGTCTTTAATGCTCCTAACAACCTGACTGATAAAATCATACATAAAGTGCACCAACTTATGTATTTTAAGTGTGTCTTATAGTGCGAAAAATACGGCATCTACCAGAGATTATATCTGCCCAATATATACTCTACTTTTAAAGTATACAGTATATATGGTGTGCATTATTGATATAGTGACATATTGGATTATTGACTTCTGGTAATTTCTGCTGAATTTATATTAAAAACCTAGAGCAAAAACCTATTGCAATGTCCAAACAGTTTTTAATACTGTGCATATTATAGTTTTTTATTCAACAACAGGTTTGTAAAATTTGACACAAATCATTTAGATGCACCAAAAACTATAATAACAAACAATTGGCTTCATTTATTAAGTATCTTGGTTCTTATCCACAAACTAGGCTGGTGCACATAGCATAAGAGGCTCTTAAGAGACTCTTAAAGGGACAGTGTACACCTTTCTCAATACAGGCCATTACATATTTCCCAGGCCATTTAAATGTTCATCCCCCCATTGTGAGAAAGTGTGCAATATTAAACACTTCTGAGATTTTTTTATTTTTTTTACTCAATAAAATTAATTTCTAATTAAGAAATCCTTACAAGAAAAGGCTCAGATGTCTACAATAGAGTAAAAAAAAGTTTCCTCTATCCCATTTTGTCATGCATTCTTTATTGCAGCACCCCATGCTGGCTTTATCTCCCCTTAAAAATACAAGTATATACTACTATTTTAACTGACACCACTTATATTTTACATTTCTTATAATAATTATTATTTTATTTACATTTAAATATCCACTATCAAAACTTGCATCTTAAGAAGAAGTGCAATTAATTGTTGTGATTAATCTAATTAAATGTTTTAATCGATTGACACCAATACTACAGCCACTTTGTCCTAATGACTAGATGCAGTAGCAGGTCACTTCCATGCAGTGTGTGTGTCAGTGAACTGCGGCTGTTCTGAAAGCCTCTCGTGTCTCGTATCACCTGTGTGTCCTCTACTCTCCCAGGAGGTCCAGCTCACCTTGGGTCATCCCAGGAAGAGCCCAGTCTCATTTAAATCTGCTGCCTCCCCCCCACTGAACACCTTGTGGAAGCTGCAGAAATGTGTTTGACAGATGTTTGCCTGCTGTGGGTCTGTGCGGGTCTGTAAGAGCAGACGTGTTCCAGAAGCCAGGCCTCCACTCAGAGACTCAACAGTCTGCTGCCCAGCAGGAGGTGAAATGCTCGCTGCATAATTGTGAAATCACACCTCCCTCACAGTTACCTCACCACGCGTTAGCGTGTTACTGAACATGCGTGCATGTAGCACCTCGCTACACGTATGTGCACCGGCTCGGAATTCCCGCTGCGAGTTGTCAGCATCCGGCGGACGTTTCCTTCCTTTTCCTAACTAGAGCAGCACCTGTTGTCTTGCACTCGTTTGCCTCCCATGTTCGTCCCGAGGGTGCCGTGCTCAGATGGAGGACAGATCACACACCGTTCATGAACACAGAGAGGCTGTAAAAAAGCACTTAGCCGCCGGCTAACTGCTGTAATTATGATAACAGATTTACAGGTTCAAAGACGGGCCCGTGTGCGCAGGCTACCGTAGACAAAGCCGTCTGTCAGTGCGTCCCTGATCTTTTCTCCCTCTGCTTCGGTCTTCACTGCTCCTCTCTGATTTTATAGCTGCCCAATGTGCCGTTTTACAGCTCTCTGTCAACACGGACGGATGATGGATTAAAGTGAGCCTATAGATTATGATGAGGTTAATCACTTTTCATTCACATGTTGTGACATTTCATTCACGCATCATATCAAATTCCCTGTCTGGTGTCGGCTGTTTGATTAACACTTTAAATCTTACTCATTAGATTAGTATGTGCAAGAGGAGTGTTACAATTTCAGAGAAAAAAAAAAATGTTAGGAAATGAAACAGTTTACTAGAAAGTATGAATTGCATAATCTAAAATAATGATATGTTAGAATAAGAGTGTCATTTTGTTGGAACGCATTTAGAACTTGCTCGTTTGGAAATACAGTAGGTCATTCCGAGTTGCACAAGCATACTGCACATCAAACTGTTCTTCTACTCTCCTTACCTGCATTAGCCAATAAAAGAAAATAGACTGAAAAACGGTTGAATCAGGAAGACCCAGGCTTCCTAAAATTAGGATTTATGGCTTCGCCCACCTTCTCTTAGGCCGCCCACTGCAGGACAGTGGAGGGAGCATCACAGTGCTGTTAGCCAATCAGAGGCAATATATTTGCATCTTATATACAGCTCTGGAAAAAAATAACAGACCACCTAAAAATGATAAGTTTCTTTGATCTTACCAAATTGAAAACCTCTGGAATATAATCCAGAGGAAGATGGATGATCACAAGCCATCAAACCAAGCTGAACTACTTGATGTTTTGCACCAGGAGTGGCATAAAGTTATCCAAAAGCAGTGTGTAAGACTGGTGGAGGAAAACGTGTCAAGATGCATGAAAACTGTGATTAAAATCCAGGGTTATTCCACCAAATATTGATATATAAATATAAACTTGTTTTCTTTGTATTGTTTGAGGTCTGAAAGCTCTGGATCTTTTTTTTGTTATTTCAGCCATTTCTCATTTTCTGCAAATAAATGCTCTAAATGACAATATTTATATGTGGAATTTTGGAGAGATGTTGTCTGTAGTTTATAGAATAAAGCAACAATGTTCATTTCACTCAAACATATACCTATAAATAGCAAAATCAGAAAATTTAATTGCATTATTTTGCTTTGCATTACTGTATCGAATCTCAAAAACACAACATTGATTTTTTTTTTATATTAGTTTACATGTAAAGATTGGGTTGTTTACATTTATGGTTGCATTTTATATAGTTTATAACTATATAATTATGTTTATACTACAGTTTTCCCAAAATGTTTCTCAAATTTTATTTAAATAATCAATATGTACTAGATACAATAAAATGTAAACCTCTGTTTCGTGATATGTATAGTATCACCAAATTCTTGCCAATACACAGCTAACGTGTGGTTTTTGGTATACAGAGGTAAAAATCAATCCTAAAAGCCCCAGTTTTCTGAAGGAAGGACATCAATAATAAAACTGAATCTTGACTAATCAAAAAGCAAGATGTCCAATGAAGAATTGCATTAAACCAGGAAATATGTTTATCATTATACACTTTGTTTAGAGTCCATATAAGGTGTTTTTTTTCTAAACTGGTCTTTCATTACTGAGCGCACATTTTGTTAGAATACACAGCACTTGTTAGCATTAGGGCTTACTCATTCACTCCCATACGGCTCACGCTAGCTGCCAATCCTCCCAGTACAGTTTTGTTAAAAATCATAGAGCTCTTTTAGTCTTCTTACTGGCCTCAGATCAGCGAAACCCCCCAGTGATCTGGCGCCGAGCCCAAACAGATGGCGAGCAGTCAGTGTTACATAAAAGCAGTCAGTGTTTGAGCCAGCATCCAGCACTCGGGCCAAAAACTGACCTCAGAGCAACAGTGTCATGATGAGTGTTTGATGATCTGTAATGTGGTGAGACACTGGGATCGTTCTAATAGAGGCCAACTGATGACTTTAGGCTCGTGTTGCAGCGCACGCTGAAGTGCTTCAGTTAATAGCTCTCGTGTATCATGTGCTTGTTAAAGTTTCTTGGATTCACTTCACTGAAGGAACAGAGTCGTGATTTAGTAAATGCAGCACCTAGAGGCACGCGTCTGTCTCAGCCTGTTCTTCAGACTCTCCATTGTTAAACATGGAAACAGCAGTTAAAAGTCTTGGTAAAACTTTCCTTTAGGTTTATTCCTAATTTTAAATTACATTTAAAAATATATATATATATATATATATATATATATATATATATATATATATATATATATATATATATATATTTTTTTTTTTTTTTTTATGATTTCAACATGCCCTTATAGAATTGTACTTACCTGTGATCCCCTGGGTCAAACAAGGGATCATTTATTGAAAAAGGGTAAAGAGATTTAGCAAAAGGGACCTATTTGCTCATGGCAGCAAGCTCAGTGTTCAAGACTTCTGTGGTGATTTGCTCAAACAGACATTTAAAGGTGCTAAAACTGCATTTAAAAGCATTTTAGCTTTTAATTCCACGTATAAACAGTAAATCTGTGGCTTTATTTGGGTTGGAAAATGCTCAGATGTGCCTATTTACCTATTTATAACCCTGCTATTTTGCCTTTTATAATGGAGCTCTGGATGGTTTACACCAGTGTATCTCAACTGGTCTCGGCCCAGGACCCACATTTTCTCATGTTTTCTCAAGTCGCGACCCACTTGTATAGAATATATGTACAACATACATATGTAAAAACATATGTAAAAGCTACTACAATAAAATTAGTAATAAGTAAGTAATAAATAAGTCCACAAAATGATTAGTTATTTCACTTCTCTGTCTATCTCTGCATACAAAGTACATTAAAAAGAAATGAGTACAAAATCAGATGAGCATTAATTATTTTTAATTTTACAATTTTACAAGCTGTCCACAACTTGTCCAAAACGTGTCCGCAACCCACTTTTGGATCCCGATCCACCAGTTGAGAATCGCTGGTTTACACTACTCTGATATCCCAAAGCTGCAGAGCATTGACTAGTGTAGAACTGATATTCTGCGATGATATTCTGTAATTTATTCTGTAATTATCCTGAGTCAGATAGTGTTGCTGTGCTCTCTGTATGATGTACATATAGCTAGCTGAAAGGATAATAGCAGGAGGGCTGGCTTAGCTTTTAGCCTAGCTTCTCTTTGTTGGTTTGGAGAGACATGTCATCTGCTGGTGTTGGTCCACTGTGTTATATCAATTTTAAAGTCAGCGCAGTGTTTTCCTGAGAAAATCTTACAGCACTTCATGCTTCCCTCTGCTGACAACTTTTATGGAGATAAGGATTAAATTTTCCAGCAGGACTTGGCACACTGCCCACACTGCCAAAAGTACCAATTGATCTTATGTATTATTGTAATTCTAATAGACACTGATTTTTGGGTTTCCATTGGCTGTAAACCATAATCATCAACAATAAAAGAATTCAGTGCTTAAAATAGATCACTCTGTGTGTAATACATCTATATAATGTATGAGTTTCACATTTTAAACTGAATTACTGAAATAAAGTAACTTCTCAATGTTTAATTTTTTTTAATTGTATGTAATAAAGAGAGTTTTTATAGAAAATTAATCATGATTATGCACCATATAAACCAATTTAACAGAAGATACATCTGGGATGTGGGCTCTTTAACCTTCCTGTTATGTTCTGGGTCAATTTGACCCGTTTTAAATTTTGAAGATGTTGAAAAAATTGTTAAAAGTATTTTTTTTAGTATAAAACTCCTTCTGCTTGCCTTAATTAGAGTAATCAACATTTAACATAAGAATGGTTCAGCTCACATGTTATGTTTTAATATTATGTAAAACTATAGTTTTATATGTTGGTCTTTTAAAAGTATTAAAAAAGTAAAACTTAAAAAAAAATCTGAACATGTATTTTTTTTTATGAAAATGAGTGAATTATTCTAGATGAATAATTACTGTTAGAGGTAAGGAACTCCATTGCTCTTAATATTGATAGAATAATTAGTAATGGAGTTAGTAATTAAGATTAATTACTAGGATAGGATTAGGATTTTTTTTGGTTTCAGACATATTTTTTTGCATAATTAAACATGAATCGGGTCAAACTGATCCAGGAACACCATTGCTGTTCCCTACAAATAATAGGATAGTAAACAGGAGGGTTAAAGGGTTAAGATGGAGATGGGGATGAGGAATCACCCTCAACAGGAAATGCTATGTGCAATCTAACGTTGGGGGAGGGGTGACGGAAAATGATTGACAGCTTCTGAATGCACCCCTGCACACCTAATGGATGATGGACAAGTCATCCTGCAGAGCAGAAGGGGAGGATGGGGAAATGGGTTTCAGAGAGTACGTGGATGACATTGATGTAACACATAATCAGAAACGAACTGTAAACTCCTTTACCCTTCTTTAGAGGAGGATGCAAGGCTAATGTCTCTCCACTGGGCGTCAGCTTTGACACCATTCATCTCACTGGCTTTTATCCCTCCCCCCCTCCATCCATCACAAGTCTCCATGCATGAAATTCATGCTCTGCACATGCATGAACACAGAGAGAGAGAGACACACACAAAGACCAGATATACAAGATATGTATGTATGTAGATTCTTTGCTGTGGTGGTTTGTTGAAGTTCAGCTCCAGTAGTGCTGGGGATTTGACATTTCAGGCGTAAGAATAGCCCAGTGTTCCTCGTTCCGTGTCTGTGTCAGCTATTTTAGGAGGCTGCACTCAAAACCTTCAGAGTTTGAGATTATGCATTTAGCTGTGTTTCTCAGTCCTGGTCCTGTGCTGAATTTCTGCTGCTCCCAGCACAGAATAGCTCAGCTCAGGATATAAAATGTGTGTTTTGTCAGAGACAATTCTGCATTTGTGAGTTTCAAAGGGACTTTAGAACCAGGACTGGGAAATATACTTATTTATAAAAAAATAGCATCCGGTTTGCTGTAAAACTCTTGCCAGAAGATGACATAAAAATTCTTACCCAGTGCCTTTTTCAAAAGCTCTTAGAAGCTACCTTTAGGTAGTGTACCTCTTGGTGAGAGATCGCTGAATGATAATAATAATAATAATAATAATAATAATAATAATAATAATAATAATACATTTTATTTATATAGCACATTTCATACATTGAAAAATGCAGCATAAAGTGCTTTACATAGGGAAAAAGAGAATAAGAAGTCAGGCCTAACAAGCAAGACAACTAAAAAAAGTACTCAAAACACTCAAAAACAAATATAAACTCAAATAAAAATTGTGATAGAATAATAATACAATAAAAAAACAGACAGATAAAAATATAAAGATCTAATAAAAGCTAAAAATTTAAATTCAGATAATAATGAGGTAATAATAAATTCAGAACCAAATAATAAAACTGTTCTAATAATACATAAATAATAAGAAGTATCTAATTGAAAGCTAGAAAAAAAGGAATAAGGTCTTATTAAAAGCTAATGAAAAAATATATGTTTCTAGCGTTTTCTTTTTTTATCTGAGTAATTTGCTCTGTATACAACTCTGGAAATAATTAAGAGTCCACTTCAGTTTCTGAATCGGCTTCTCTGATTTTGCTATTTATAGGTATATGTTTGAGTAAAATGAAGATTGTTGTTTTATTCTATAAACTACAGACATTTCTCCAAACATTTCTCCCAAATTCCAAATAAAAATATTGTTATTTTGATCATTTATTTGCAGAAAAATAAAATGCAGAGCTTTCTGACCTCAAATAATGGAAAGAAAACAATTTCATATTCATAAAGATTTAAGAAATCAATATCTGGTGGAATAACCCTGGTTTGTAATCACAGTTTACATGCATCTCGGCATGTTCTCCTCCACCAGTCTTACACACTGCTTTTGAATAACTTTATGCCTTTACTCCTGGTGCAAAGATTCAAGCAGTTCTTCAGATTGGTTTGATGGCTTGTGATCATCCATCTTCCTCTTGATTATATTCTAGAGGTTTTCAATTTGGTAAAATCAAAGAAACCTGTCATTTTTAAGTGGTCTCTTATTTTTTTCTAGGGCTGTATATGGACAACAGACCAGGGGCTTGGTGCTTTGTCTTGTCAGGCAATTTGAAGCATACTTTATATATTGCATTTTCCGGGTTTACTCAATTTTGCGGTCATTTTTGTTTTCTAGTCTGTTATTTGGATATTTCTCGCCTGCTGTGTTTTGCCTGGGCATTGTGGGACCTGCTGTGAGGTTCATATTAGAACCTGTAAGTGTGCAGAGTCTACAGGCCCAGCCTCAACATCTGTTGGCAAATGTACCACAAGGTGCCATACGTCTCAATGCCCAGCTGTATTTCATCTTGTTTTCAGGCAGACTAGAGATGACCCAACATGGTACTAGAGCCTCCTTTTAGATTTATAGTTTTCCTCACTAAACTCCTATGTACTAAAAATCACTTATGTACTGTATATTATCACTGCATTCACGCATATGGAGATTTGTTCAATTCCAGTTTCAATCCCCTTCTTGGTGATGTTGCTTTTCTTGGGCAATTAATGCATGTTAAAGAGTAGACAGAGACAAGTTGTTATTAGTATGAGGGTAATTAGTGAGCAGTCAAAACTGCGTCCTGTGTCCTTTTCCTCTCATCCCTTATTAATTGATATTTTTAGCAGTGGTGGTTTTTGTCTACTGCTATATTATGGGATATGTGTGGGATAGTGTAGCCAGGACGTATACGCTACACATTTAAACACTCATCATCGTCAGGAAGTTGCTGCTTTGACCTGACTGGCCTCAGCCACTGAAGGATACTATGAAGATACTAGCATAGAGTTTCTGCAGGAATGCTGGTGGACTATTTTATATTCCATCAAGTCTTTAAATATTTATAAATGCTGAATCGCAGTTGATAGCTATTTCTACATATTACCTAATACTTACATAGTTACAAGTTTAAATGCACAATTAAACAATATTGGTTTTGGAATAACCAGGCAAATTACAGTATTGTGCAAATGTTTTAGGCACCTATGGGAATTTCAGTAAAGAAAAAGCTTCTTATCTGTGAATTAAGTGTTTATTAGCTCAGTAAAACACTAATAACATTACAATAAATACAAAATTGCAGCAATTTTACAAAAAGCAGAGCTTTTACAGCACTGTTTTCCTTAAAACAGCTCCTAATCTCTCCTCGTCTGAGTTTAATAGAGTTATTTATAGTTCTCATCATATCAACAACTGGTTTGGTAAATATGGTAAATCAGGTGAGCTGCTGATGGAACTGAACATATACACATGCTGGCTAAGGGCAAATAAGTAGAAATCCTGGATGGAACTACACTTTGTTCTTCAGCTTGGCTCACAGGACATAACATACTTAGTTAAAAATGAGAAGTTCTTGTTATGTTTTACTGTATGTATGTTTATTTGCATGTGTTCAAATCATATGTGGTGCTTGTTTCAGGAAAAAACACTCATATTGCTGAGATAAATAGATTAGTGTAATTTGCCTCAGTGCCTAAAACTTTTGTACAGTACTGTATATACATACGGTGCCAGTTTGAAAAGGTTTGGACACACTTTCTCATGAATATTTGTTCTTTTTTGTGTATTAGTTACTACATTGTAGACTAATATTAAATTCTTAAAAACTATGAAGTAACAGATATGCTGTGGCCTCCACTAAAAACATCTTTCATTAAAACCCAACCCAGGTGGTTTGGGACGAGTTGAAGTGCAGAGTGAAGGAAAGAAGTTAACAAAAGGTTCTCAGCACCTCCGGGGACTCCTTTAAGACAGTTGGAGAACCATTCCAGGTTCTACCTCATCAAACTGCCTTAGAGAATAATGCCAAGAGTGTGGCATCAAAGCAATATCATAGAGAGAGGGAGCAGAGAAGAGGGAGACAGAGAGACAGAGAGAGTGAGAGAAGGGCACATAACTCCTCCAGTTCTCTGTAATGTCTTTGCTTTGATTGCAGGCAGAGGGTGACTGTGTGTATCGACCTGCCCTGCCCACAGCTTTACTCACTTTTAAAGGTGTGCCACACACACAACCCCAGTTCAATACTCAATCATAACACTCTCTTAACACTGGCCTCGGTTTGATCTTCAGGTAGCGGTGTAGTCATATGAGACTTATTAGTGAGGATTTGTGTGTTTGATTGTGTTTAATATTCATATATGGATATACAGTCCTCTCTAAAAGTATTGGAACAGTGAGTCTGATCTGTTTAGCTGTAGACTAAAAACAGTTGGGTTTGACATTAAAAGATTAATATCACCAAGCCAAAGTGAGTCTACAGGCTTGTCTCTGTACTTCCTGGAAAGTTCCAGCCTGGCCTTCCTATTCTTCTTGCTGATTAGTGGTTTTCATCTTTTGGTGAAGACTCTGTGCTTTTGTTCCTGAAGTCTTCTGTGAAACTAGTGCTGGACGATATGGCCAAAATTTATATCACGATATATTCCTTAAATTTCTGTCAAACATAAGCCTATATAACTATTACCAATAAAAATAACTTTAAATTACAACAGAGGCAGAGCTTCTTATTCTCTGTGAACAAATTTAACAGATTAAAACAAAAGTGTTTCAACTAGGATATAGAATACAATAAACCTTTATATACGTAAAAGCAACAAGATTTTCCCGTCAAATAAACAAACCTACAGGCTTTATCAACTATGAATAACTTAGTTACAACATAAGCTATAAAAGTGCTTCAGTCAGTATAAGAAAAACATTGTATGTAGTGGAGTTGCTTGAAGTGGTGGAACAGTTTAGATGTATTAACATTACCGCTGCTGGTCGGCTGCACTCTCCGGCACAATTTGCAGCAAAGCGGCAAGGGAGCGGACCCGCGGCCGGTCTCGAGTACCCGCGGCCCGCTTCGAGGACCCTCGGCCGAGCGAGCGGACCCGCGGCCGAACCGAGTCTACCTTAGCCTTGGATCCGCTCGTCCCGGCTCCGTTTGTCTCCAGCGCGAGACATATGTGCTGCGTAGCGAAGCGGACCCGAGCCTAGCCATTTTAACCTAGCCTTGCCTAGCCTAGCCTATTTGGCTACGTGCCTGTGTGGTTACGTCATCACGCACTGACGTAGCCCAGCTACGGGGGCTGAATGTGTTGAGCTCTGGGGCGAGCTGACGCCAGTAAAAAACGCCTGTCCGTGATTCTAATACATATCGATATACCACAAAACTGATATCACCGTTATTGAAACATTTCTTATCGCGATAAATACCGATATCGAATTATTGTCCAGGCCTATGTGAAACCTACACTTCTGCCTTCTGAAAGGTGTTGTTTATGTCACTTACAGCTGTTTTATGGCTTTTCTTTACAGCAATAAAAAGAAACACAATGTTTATATCATCAACTGCTGTAGTTTTCTTTGACTTTCTTCTTCAGGACATTCTAATCGTTTTTTTCTGGCTTTGGACAATATTTGTGCATTGGTTCTAATTGATTTAACATCTTTTCTCAGCTTCACAGTTGCGTGTTTTTCACCCATAAGCAGCTCTCTGTTTTCATATTGGTTAATCTAACTGTAAATGCACAGTCTGCACAAATAAAACCCGAATCTGAAAGTGAGCGCTGTTAATTGAATAATTCATGTATCAGGAAATGGGTGGGTCCACACAGGATCTTCTGAACTGTGTATCAGATTTACATGTAAATCCCTGGAAATAAAAATGAAAACTGAAACGCTGATCTTTTATCTCATATTAATCTTTTAATATAGAATTTGAATGTTTTCAGTCTACAGCAGAAATAATAGGATTTACCACACTGTTTCAATACATTTGGAGGGCAATGTTTATATTGCGTACTCAGTCATACAATCAGAAGTGATTGTAGTAACAGCTGAATGGTGCTGTATGGGCTGTTGGTGGCCTCTGCTGTTGGGCAGGATGCCAACTCTTACACTTCCCATCTCCGCCAGCCATCTGTATCTCTCTCTCTCTGCTCCTGTCTTTATCAGAAACGCTAGTGCTCAGTTTAAATTGCACATAATAGTGCATTCTCAAATGATTGAGGGCTGAGATTAGTGGGATTTTGTTTTGTTTGTAGTGTTCACAGTTCTTTCACAGAACTGTGGTCACCAGTTTCTGTCCTTGTCTGGTCTGAATATCGATCTTCTGCTGGCTCTGCTTTAGTGATTATTTTATTGTTGTTGTTTTGTGGTGTGGTGAGTTAAGTGGATTGGAGTGTTTCTGATTGCTTGCAGGTCTTTGTCTTCTTTGTCTCTCTCTCTCTTCCTCTCTCTCTGTCTCTCTCTGTTCTCTTTCCCTCCCTTGCTGTCTAACATACACACAGGCGGACAAACACACAACACACTGATTGGTTAAAAGGCCAGCACTGGAGGAGTTCATGTCCCAGCAGGGTATTCCTCTGTCTGACAGACTCTGACATATTGGACAGAGAGAGCGAGAGAGAGAGAGAGAGAGAGAGAGAGATAACAACAGAGAGCAACAAGCAGATAGAAAAAGAGAGAGAGAGGTGGATTGTGTATAATGCTTCTCTCTTTTTTCCTCATGTAATGGGGGATGAAGCCCCCTGGACCCTCTGCCATGGATGACTGGCATCACCAGGGATTGAAACACAATCTCCAGGTGATAACAGGAGTCGGCAGTCTTTGTTCTCTTCTTCAGAAAAAAGGCAGAAAACGAAAATGGTAGCATTTAGAATGGATTTAGCATAAATATAGAGAAATAAGACATAAACTGAAATGCCAAAAGTCATTGGATATAATTTGTAGGAAGTATGTATATGTAAATTGATCATGAAGTTGGGAGGAGTTATCTCGTGAGGGAGAAAAGACAACCTCCAGATGATAACACCTATCAGAAACATCTTCACCTGTTCATTCTGTTCAAAGAAAGGATACAGATAATAACATTTTATACTTTTTCTGTTTAGTAAAATAACAAATAAAATAGTATAAAAGAAAACAGATATACAGCTCTGGAAAAAAAATAAGAGACCACTTCAGTTTCTAAATCAGTTTCCCTGACTTTCCTAAAATATTTTTTATTTGCAGAAAATGAGAAATGGCTGAAATAACAACAAAAAAAAAAAAAAACAGATGCAGAGCTTTCAGACCTCAAATAATGCAAAGCCAAAAATTCATATTCATAAAATTTCAAGAGTTCAGAAATCAATATTTGGTGGAACAACCCTCACAGTTTTCATGCATCTTGGCATCTTGGCATCTCCTCCACCAGTCTTTCACATTGCTTTTGGGTGACATTATGCCACTTAATTTGGTAAAATCAAAGAAACTAATAATTTGTGTATAAGTGGTCTCTTTTTATTTATTTTTTACAGAGCTGTACATAAGGGCATAATTCCTAAACATATTACACATAAAGAAACACATTCTTTCTTATAGATTCTGAAAAAAAATGACATTTGTACAACATTTGCCACTATAATGGTAGAATAACCACTAATAATAATAATAGTAATAACTACAAAAATAGATATTTGCATCTGTGTAATTATGCCTGTGCTGGATTGTGCTCTGTACATTAATGCAGTCTGAAGTGTGTAAGTGGTGTGAGGTCTAAAGGTGAGTGCTGTAGCGAGGCTGGATGCTGTAGAGCAATTAACCTTGCTGTCACCGGCTCAGTTCAGAGCAGATCTACAGCATCGTCTTCTTCAGCTGCTGGCAGGAGGGATGCAGCAGCTGAGGCCTCCTCATTCTTCCTGCTAGGTGATAAAACTGCATTAATGAATGATTCTCGATAGGACGCACCATTTCAGGACAGCAGTTAGTGTGCAGATTTGAGTTTCAGGCCTTGGGGGTGCTGATGGACAGGGGTCTTGCTAATGAGCAGAGCCTGATTGTTCCTGGCAGTTGTTTCATGGATAATGCGCGTAGCGTACCATGGCGTATCCCTGTGCCGTCGGTGGGTATTGGCTTTTTTCCGCAGGTAGTTTGGCATCCGTCTCCTCAACCATTTGGAAAACCAATTCCCGGCCCATTCCGATTACCATTTCCCGCTACCAGCGCGATGCTGTTAGCATGCTAGGGGGATCACCGGGGAATTCCTGACATACTACTCCAGCGCTGAGATACATATTCAGTGTGTCAGCCAGCGAATAGCACAGCGCAGCAGCCAGTAAATAGAGCTGACAGCGGCTCTGACAGGTGGGTGAGGGGAAGGTGCGATGTTCTTCCAATTATGGCTGGATATTTTTTTTTGGCACTTTGCTGTCAGTGTTTTTGACAAGAAGAAGTGAAGAAGTGAATAAGTTGAACAGAAATGCATGATATAAAATTTGAATTA
This sequence comes from Astyanax mexicanus, assembly GCF_023375975.1. NCBI lineage: Eukaryota > Metazoa > Chordata > Actinopteri > Characiformes > Acestrorhamphidae > Astyanax > Astyanax mexicanus. The sequence goes on from NC_064418.1 coordinate 30,180,583, forward strand.
ATATGCAAAAGTCGCTGGGAAGAGACTCGTAATTGTCTTGTCACATTTTCGATGCTGCTAAGGACAATCTCAGATGATTTGTGTGGAGGATTTGGGACTCCAGCTGCTCAGAAATCAGCATTTTTAGGAAGTGTAGATCCTAAATTTCTTCCTTTAGTTGGAACAACTGGATCTTCTTAAGTGAACAACTGGGTCTAAAACATGGAAGTGATTTTTTTAAACACCAGCCAGACCAGTCGGTACAGACAATATGGCCACTTCTTAATTTCGGTTGATAGAATATAATTCTGATATCGATATAAACAGCCTACCTCAGCAGTGTTGAAGTGTGTTAGCCGTGATGCTGTCTGTTTTTCTGAGCTGGATTACCCACAGATAGTTGATGACAGGTCAGTGGTATTGAACTGGTTAGAAAAGGTAGGTCGTGTAGGTCTTGTTGTTTGTTACAAAATGTGTATCATGATTGAACAACACTGTGGTTCTCAGTTATGATGCCAACATTGCTAACAGCAAGCCTCGACATGCCTTGAGCTGATTACTTGCATTATAGTACAGTTGATGACAGATTTAAAGCATGGCATTAAGGTACGTTTGCTGCTTGATATGATGTGTGTATCATGTCTGTACATTACCTTAGTCCTTGGTTATGAAGGTAGAAATGCAGCTTAGCCTCAATGCCAGCAGCTGGACAGCTGGCAGGCTTGAAGTGATTGTTAGCCACAATGATAACTGAATTTCTGAGCTGGATTACTCACTAATAGTTGATGATAGATAGACAGCACTGTATTAAGATACATTTTGCTGTTTGATATGATACAGTATGTGCATGATTTCTGCTATGTTTTGAGTTATGAAGCTCAACACACCATCCTTGTAGCTGCCTCAGATGAGTGATATTAAAGTATTAAAAATGTGTTTTAAAATCATGTCACGTTATCGAAACATTGCCCAGCCTTTCCTCGAGTATAACATCTGCATGCCGTGATTTAGGATCACACCTGCATGCGTTTTGGGAAGCTGGTGTAAAAGTGGGGAGCAGAAATCAGAGATCGTTTTTAAACGACCGCTTCAGTGCTGCGCTACTCGTAGCAGCTGACAAATTAGATTGTATATGGTTTTCGTCTGGTGAGGAAGCTGGTGCAGCTGCAGAAGAAGCAAAGTGAACAAGTCATGATACATCTGGAGATGTACTGATGAAGACAAGCTGGGAACATCCGCAAATGAATCATCAAAAGCACACAAATATCTGTATTTCTCTCTCTTTTTCTCTCTCACTCACTCACTCACTTATTCACTCATTTAGTCCTCCCCGTTCCCCATCATAAATTAGCTATCAGACTCTCTGATTTCTCTTGGCTTTGAAGATCAGATGCATGTGTGCCTCATTTATAAACCCTTTTGCACACCAACTTCAGGCTCATCTGTGAACACCCGCTCTCTCTCAAAAGCAGCCAGACCCCACAGCCCCCCAAATCAAACTCCAATCAGAACAGGATTATCAAAGGCAACACCCACTTCTTTTTTTTTTTTTTTTTGACTGGCTGAGCATTCATTTGAAATTAGCCGTGGTGTGTGAGCTGAGGAGAGCTGTGCGTGTTTGGCCGCAGGACTGGCGCACGTGTGTGTGTGTGTGTGTTTGCCGGTTAGTACACAGACTAAATGGAGTGTATCGGCGAGTGCTGTTCGCTCGCTGCTGTGAAGAGGTCCTCCAGAGATCTCTCCATAGAGGCTGCATTTCAGCCTCTCAGTCTCTGGAGAAGCCGCTTTAGCACCTACACCTAAACAGGCGCACGCATGCACGCGCACACAAATGCTATTAAGAGACACTCAGAGGTAATGCTTCTAAGCGTTGGTCCATTCGGATGCTCTTGTGGCCCTGAGCTCATCCTCTTTCATTAATGATTTCCTCCAGATTGCTCTATTCGTCTGCATCCCCAGCAATCCAGGCCAAAAGTGTTCATTTTTGGCAAGCTGGCCTAGAAGAGGCAGTCTCGCTTTCTGACTGACATCCTTTTTAGAAAAGCGCATGGGGAAAAACTGGCTCTCGTTTGCCTAGAGGAAAGGTTTTTTTTGCCTGTTGACAACCTGAGAGCTATATCTTAGCATGAAGCTAATAAGTATGAGTGCTGCAAAACAAAAGGGTTGTAGTCTGAGGTTAGCTGAAATTGGGTCTCCTTGAAAGATTATTTTAAAGGAAAACGGTTCATAAACCTACTATGGCATTTATGTGTGAGTCAAAAACCTGATCCCATTTCTCTTTTGTGCCCATACCCTTTGTTTTTGAGTGTTACTCTTCCCCTTGGAAAAGAGTTACAAAAGGAAGGGGAGAAATCTCCCCCCCCTGATGGCTTAAACCTAGTTGCTGTCTAACAAGTTATATTTAGGGCATCATATGTCTTTAAAAAAAGCAATGAATTACTATTGCCCATTCTTTAATTCCTCTGTAATGAGTAGCTGAATTCCATTCCACCTTAAATGCCGCAACCTCTGCCATCTGTTCCACCATTTAAGCTGGAACGAGAAAGTTAACCAACTAGCTAGCTACTGAGATGAACAACTAAAATACTGACTTTTGTTGGTTTCTTTGGTTGCTTGTGCCACCGTCTTGTCATTGATTCTCAGTCCTCTGTTTGGAGTGAGCCCCCCCAACCTAACAAGAACCAGGACACCTAGTAGTATGGACAGGGGATGAAATGGGTCTGTAGTAATAGCAGCAGAAGCAATACCATGTTGGCTCAACATTGCTATAGAGGCATTATCATAGCGGCTAACAGCCTCATTAACATTGCTATTGTGGTGTTAGCACGCTGGCTACTGGGCTGCTTCATCAATTCCACCATATCTTCAGCACACTGGCTATCAAACATGGATGGCATGGGGGCTACTGGCCTTGTCCAACATCACTATCACAGGAAATTTGGCATGCTGGCTACCCACCAAATCCAACCTTCAATCTCCACAGCAATTTTGCATAAAAAGTTGATTGATAACAACTGTGCTGTGCTGAAATATGTCTTTTTTGACATAAGTTCCTGGTATATCTTGGCTAGGAGGGTGAAGAAATATAATAATGCCCATGTAAGTGCCATGTTTGATGTTTTTTGACCTGAAAAACAAGCAATAAAGTTGATTATGGACCTGTTTGTGGTTTAATTTCTGAATCTAGTCGCTCTTCCCTGCTTTTTCCTATACCATATTAACAGTAACTAACAGTAACAATCACAAGTCATGTTTATTAACTCTGGGTAACTTAAAAATGTGCTCTACAACTTAAGGTTCTGAGGGCAAGATTTAGGTCATTTTCCAATCTTGGTCGTATGAAACAGCACATGAAACATAATAAATGTGATTTTTTTTTTAATCCACAGCACCTTTTACAAAATAAAAGACACAAATGACTTTTGTTTTCCACTTTTAAACACTAATAAATACTAATTTGAATACTGAGATTAAGATTAGAGATAGTTTTAGAGTTTTTAGGAGTCCCCTAGTTTAGAGATTAAGTAAAATTCAATGTGTGTGTGGTGAAGAGAGGCATCCCATGTGGTTAATTCTATCATCGATCAGGGATCAGTCGATTTCCATCTGCTGCTGTATCTAGTTTAGAGGTCCCGAGACTACACACACACACACACACACACACACACACACAGAAATAAAAGTGTACACACAGACAGATGGAAATCCACAAGCTCACGGTCAGTTCTGACTGTGGCATTGATTTCTGGGTAGAAGTATAGATTGTAGAAGCAGACATGGCGATGGGAACAGCAGGTGCTGGGGATGTATTGCTCAGTATTGTCACTGTCCAAAATGGTTTAAAGGACAGGAGGAGGGGGGTACCTGCTAGGTTTTTGTTGAAGCTAAAGTGCCAGGCTCTGATAAAAAGCCGTGGGCTCCACAAAAACTAGTGCAATTTACTAAATCACCCCATCATCAGCCTCAGAGCTGAGTGGATATAGTTTATTTTAAATGCCATTCTACCGTTGGCGAAAATGTGATGTGTGTACTAGCAGTGTGTGGGATTTAAACACAGTGTTCAGTTGTCTATGTCTATGTGTGTCTGGCTTTGTGGTGAGTTTGTGCAACTTTATACACGCTTTTGTAGTTCAGTTCAGTTTAACAGTTTGTTAGGCCTTAGCTTAGCATAGATGAGAGTCGATTATCTCTCCCTTCAGCACCAATTGGTTGACCAGTTTATTTTTAACTTGTGTATGGATGTGTCATCCTCTCTGACTTGGTTACAGATTAAAAATGTGTGCACCTCAGATTTCTCATTTTTTTTTCTAATTTTAGCCCGTTTCTTACCTAATTTGAAAGAGCAATTACCCCATCCACCCATAAGGCCTCCCCATCACTAGGAGGGTAGGAGGGAAGACCAGCACATGCCTTCTCTGATACATGCCAGCCTCTACCTCTTTTTAAACTGCTTGCTGAAGGAGCATTACTGGAGCTCCAATATGCAAGAAATTTACCTGGACAATTTAACACATTCATTTTTAATATGACCCCAATGTCCTGCCATATATTTTTTGTTTTGTTTTATAGATCCTGGTAAAATATTATGTCTCTCTCTCTCTCTCTCTCTCTCTCTCTCTCTCACAAACACACACACATTGCTGCTTATGTGTGAGTTTGCTATTTTTACCCTTCTGCCTTTTTAATCCACCTGTTTAGGTTCCTTCTTCATTTTTCATGTTTTGTACTAATATTGTTGACGTTTTTGAAATTTAACTGCTTAACTGGCGTTTGAACATATTTCACAAAGGACAAGGTGTTCAAGGTTAAAAGGAAAAAATTATCTAATTTTTTTTAATATTGACAAGCTTATTTTTCATCCATGTTGAAAAATGTAAGGATGTCAATTTAATAATGAAAAAATAAATTGTATTTTTATTGACATTAAAAAAAAACATTCCCTGTACACATCACACATGAAGCACTGTCAGTGATGAACCTATGCTTTGGAGTGCATCCTGTCTAGGGGTGGGCAATATTATAACATATACAATATATCGTGACAATAAAAAATATCATAATATTAAAAATCCATATCGTGATAATAGAGATGTTCTGTCTTAGAAGTAGTCTATTATTTACTGTGAAGCTTTATTGTGTATTTATGGTGTATTTATTGTATAATTGTTTTAGTTTGCAGTTTATGAGCATGCACTAAATATTCTGCAATATTATTTGCTGCATTATATTATTTTATGCTATATTATTTATTTTGCCACATCATGATTATACTGTTATACTATTATACTACATTCCTGAAATGAATTAATTATTTTAGTTTTCCTATATCGCCAAGTATATCGTTATCACAAAAATACCCTGAAATATTGTGATATTATTTTAGAGACATATCGCCCACCCCTAATCCTGTCTTTGTGTTAAAAATAACACACTGGTTTTATTAAAGAGCCAAAGTATGTTGGTATTACCCAGACACTCCAATATGTTGTATCAACTGCATTACAACATTTTAGTGAACTACTGTATATAATGGCTGATTTGTGATGACTTATTGAGTCTATAACCACACACACACACAAACAAGCATGCTCAGTGAATTCATTTTCAATGTCACCCACCCACCCGCCCACACATCCTGATTGGCAGGGCCTAATTATCAATCAATAACAACAGAGCAATAGAGAGCGCTGTGTCGAGAGAGAGAGAGGGACTCGTGTATTGGAGAGTCGTAGTTCAGCTTCTGCTTTGTGGAGGCTGAGAGGGGCATGCTGCCTCGCTCCATCAACACCAGCAGAAAGACAGGTATTTATGAGGAGAAGATTACCTACAGTCCTGTTGTCTTTCGTCTTTCCTCACATCTGCGTCTGTGGGTATCTGTGTGTGTGGCTCCCACCCCTCACCTCTCACCTCTACGTGCTTTTGCTGATCACCCTGCTTTTGGCAGATGTAGTACCTGTGCTCGTGTTGTAGCTTCAGTGAGATAACAGAGTAAGAGAAAGAAAAAGAGAGAGAGAGAGGTCACATATGTGCTGTCAAACCAGATAACATACTTGTGCTATCTCTCCCTGCCAGACAAGGAGCCCTCAGAAGAGCTTCAGCTGTGTTCTAATGGCCCTCCGCTTGCTTTTCTTCAGCAGGGTTGCAGTCATTTGTTTTCAGGCTTTTGTTTTCCTGAGGAATCCGCCGGAGGGTTCTAATTAATGGGCGTGTTTTTCGATCACAAAAGCTATTTATTTCTCTGGTGAATCCAGATGCAAGTCAATTTGGATCCCGAACGCAATTAATTACGAGAAGCTTCCTCTATGACTGTTCATGAATTCAGAACAGCGTGAGCATATTATGTTATTACATATTGTTTTGAGTCTTCTTTGCCGTTCTTTGCAGTTCCATGATCTTCTCCATATTGTATGGAGTGAATTTTGTGCCAAAAGTTTTACGTAAAAAAAATATAAATAAATAAAATAAAAATCTGCAATAAATAAAATGTAAAAATTAAAAGAGAAAAAATACTTTATTATCATTTGCAGTTATTTGAAAATTATTTTAGTTTGGATTTTGCCAGTCTTTGCTTTTATTATTGTTATTTTTTATTTTTATTTTTCTGTTAAAGAATTTTGCTTCTGGAATCTCTCTATTGCTTCTGCTTTTGCTTTTGAGTTTTGGCACAAGTTTTTATGAGTGGGATGGACTTAGAAGAAGAATATATATATATATTTATATATATATATATATATATATATATATATATATTTAGCACATATATATTTGCTATATATTTTTTTTCTCTTTTAAATTTGCAACATACATTTGTTCCTTTTGATTTTTAACATTTTAAACATCCCTAATAAAGAAAATTACATATTACGTATTACATATACAACATTTATCTTCTGCCATCGACATGATTCTGCTCTCATGATTGTGCACCCTCAGCTGTTTTTGCTCTTTTTACTTTTTTAAACCACCTTCATTTAAAATAAACCTATTTGTCAGAATCACTGCTTTGCTTGAAGACCCCTAGTTACTTAATTATGCTCAATGCTAAATACGGATATGGATGAAGCCTTCTGTTCAAGCCTTCTTCTGTTCTCGGTTCATTTTGTCTGTATTTTGTCCAGAAATATAAATACCTAGGGATTTTACAGGTGCACAGACACAATTTGAAAGTTTTTAGTTTCTTTTTATAGCTGTGTGGAGATTTTTGTGTGAAAGGAGGCCCACATTTTTTCTACACGTACTGTGGCACTTCATTTTCACTCAGCCACACTTTCAATTTTGTTTTCCTTTATATATATTTGCAGTGGATGGCTGCTCAAATTGCTTCAAAATGTTGGCAGGATCATAAATTGCTTGATTACTTGAAGATTAAAACAAACAAAAAAACATTGCAAATTTTGGGCAAACTATTTGGCCCGAAACACCTTGTAAACATAAAGGTCTTACAGTTAGTAAGATTTTTTTTTCTTTTCCTTGTAGAAGAAAAGTATCTTTGAGATGTTATTGTGCACATATCTTTTGTGCACAGCTTTCTTAAGGTCTATGTAATATGTAAAATTTTTTTTTTTGCAATATTTAGCTTAAATTACTTTGATGTCTGAATCTCTTTAGGTATGTTTTTATAGTAATATTTTGGATCAGTTTTCTGTTGTGGAAGCTGTTCTCCTTGGAGCTTCAACCTTTCCACAGATGGTTTGACCTTTGCATTGAGGATTTTTGGTAGTTTGTGAAAAAAAAAACATTCCACAATTCCATTGAGTTGCCTTTTTCACCTGCACACAAGTGTTTTGGTGACCTCGTCTTGACCTCCACACTTCCCCTGAATTGCCAGTTCCTTATAGTAGGAAAAGTAGACTTTATGTACTCTCCCCTGGAATTCTTAGCATTGATTGCTTATGTTTTTTTTTGAAGAATGTTAATATGTTCTGTTTTATTTGCTCACTTCTCATAATGCATTGAGATGTTCAAGTGTGATGTTTTTGGTGGGCAGAAATACAGTATTGCATTGTAGCTGAAGGCAGTATTGACTCTCATGGTGGTAAATTGATCTCCCCCTCACTGCCTCACCCCTCCCTCTCCCTTATGCTGTTTTGTATTAGGAGAATCAGGAGAATAATAATGGTATTCAATAAATTATTGATATCATATGTGGACATGTGTAGAGAGAGAGAGCTGTTTTATGTTGAATAGATATGTAATATGATGCTGTAAGTAGAAGACAGTGGCTTTTGATATCATAAGAATAAATAGTTATTGTAAAAAGAAGCAGTACAGCTTCATAGCTACGCACTGTTTTCCCTGTGTGTGTGTGTGTGTGTGTGTGTGTGTGTGTTGGTGTGTTATGCAGGGACAAACAGTCCTCAGTATGAGCCTGAGGGAGATCCCGGTGTAATTTCTGTTGGGTGTAATCATGCCTGAAATTTTTTCTGACCTTTCATTTGCATATATTTCCCTCTCAAACTCGAGAGCTTTCAAACCAGCTGCTGCTGTCTGTAACTGGCGCTGCGCCATGTGGAAAAAAACTCTCTCTATTCTCTCCATCATTTCTCTCTATTAAAACATCTACTCATCAAAATACACAATACTTATCCTGCACAATCAAGCTTTTTTTTTTAAACAGTGCACTGTTAATGTGTTGTGCTAATTGTATGGTAGGGGAGAGTGAGGTGAGTTGTGGCAGTTTTTACTTAAAGTCACTTTAAAGCGAGACCATGACAGTAATGCTTGCACTAAAATATGTACATATATTTCAGGATGTGGTGCATCCCTGGAAACAGTCTATTTGGATCTGAAATGTAGTATTTTAAGAAATACAGCTTTTTGGTCTCGTGGCACAACTTGCCCCCAGTGCGGGGTACGTTGAGCCTTTGGAGAGAATACATTGGGGTAAGTTGTGCCATTGATTACTGAAGTAAAACAGTATATACTGATCTCAGAAACTGTAATGCTATATAAAATCTAGACAAATTCAATACACAATTACTAAATTAAGGTTTATTTAAAGTTACTATACAAGATCAAAGGCCAAATTGAGCATATCTCTTAATATCTTAATTTCTTCATGACACACCTTAATTCCTTTGGACACACCTTCTCATTCAATGTTTTTATTTATTTATTTATTTATTTATTTAATAGATTTTCTACTTTGTAGATTAATATTAAAGAGATGAAAATGATTAAGAGACATAAGCACACCAAAGGTCAATTTTCTTAAACAAGCGCAGCAAATAGAAAAACGCGCTGCAAATAGAAAAACGCGCTGCAAATACAACCACAACACAACGGAAGTGAGTCACAACACAACGGAATTTTCCCGGGGGACCTTAAAAGATGCTGTACCAGCTGTATACAAAGGACAATAAATGGCAAACAAGCTTCTGAAAAGTAAGTTATGTTTATTACCTGTGATTACCACGGTTGTGTGCATATTATTAAAAGTTCTGCTTCACAAAACGCCTTGTTTGTCACTTATTGTCCTTTGTACACATAGTGAAGTCCGAGACGTTACTGAAGACGCAGCTTAGCTGGTACAGTATCTTTTAAGGTCCCCCGGGAAAATTCCGTTGTGTTGTGACTCACTTCCGTTGTGTTGTGGTTGTATTTGCAGCGCGTTTTTCTATTTGCAGCGCGTTTTTCTTTTTGCAGCGCGTTTTTCTATTTGCTGCGCCTGTGTTGTAATTTTGATGGATGTGTTTTGTTTTGCTTTTGCAGCGCTTTTCAATTTGCACTGCGTTGGGCTTTCTCGGCCACCGTAGTTTTGGCCTAGCATCATGCTACCTGTATAGACTCATAGTGTAGCTTACGGAAGCACTAAAACATGTGTGAAGTGTTTTCAAACTTGTCTATAACTGTTTAGACAACAATCAAAAATCTTTGATCATAGAAAATTTACTTTAAAAGGCAAAAAAAAACAGTTTTTTGAACTTAAATGTGCTTACCTCTCATGCAATGAGGCTCTATTCTTTGCAGGATGAGTTGAATGGCTGACTTTTTAAAAATGTGTGGTCACTAGATGATGATATGGCCCTAAAATAATATCACGATATTTCATGGTATTTTCGTGATAACGATACTCTTGGAGATAAAGGAAAACCACTGAATTAAAAAATATTTCAAGGATAAACTACTGCAACAAAATAAAAAATACATTTTATCATTTGCTTTCGATATTATATGGCACACCCCTAGCTGAGATATTTATAAAAATACAAGAATTTTATCAGATTTGTAACAGAAAACAATGATCCAGAATGTCATGATACTAATAATAATGCACTCCAAATATTTCCATATATACAGAATTAAAGTAAAATAAATGATACTGGACAGATCTAATCTGTCTCTAGTAGATATATAATGGGAAATGAAAACAGTGTGAATTTTTCTTTTGCTAAAAAACATCAAAAAAGTTGTAACCTGATGTGATAATTAGGGGTGGGTGATATGGCACGATATTTCTGGGTATAATATCGTTCACGATATTCAAAAATAAAGGTGATATTATTGCGTACGATACGATACGGCACACCCCTAGTGTTCACATGACCAATTTCTTCTGTGGTTCCCTAGAAACAGGGGGTGGCACAACTTCCCCACTGGCACAAATCCCCCCCACTTCCCCCTATACTATAACATTGTCTCTTCACAAATCTGCTAGTGTACAGACTGTGAGTGTGAAGTGATCTGCAGAGCGTTGTGACCTGTGACAGGGCTCAGGGAGTGGTGACAGACTGAGCGTTTATACAGAGGGAGCCCCGGCATCTCTCTGTGATGCCAGCCAGCGGCACAGCACCGAATCAGAAAGACTAATTATTCTGGTGGTCAGCAGGTGCAGATGGGTGATTAGACAGTCGTGATTAAACACAGTGACTCCCGCTGCAGCACACCAACACTAACAGATGTGATGTATAAAGGCTGTGTTTTGATTTATGCATCTTAAGCAACCCATGAGCTCATCACTCATCAGATATTCATCAGATAGACCAAATGCATCAGTAAAGCCAGTGATTAAATTCAGAGATACAGCTGATAAAGGGTTAATATATAGAACATGTAAAAATTATGAGTTACTTTGATTTTACCAAACTAAAAACCTTGAATTTTTGCACCGGGAGTGGCATAAAGTTACCCAAAAGCAGTGTGTAAGACTGGTGGAGGAGAACATAATGCCAAAATGCGTGAAAACAGTGATTAAAAACCAGGGTTATTTCACCAAATATTGATTTCTGAACTCTTTAAACTTTATGAATATGAACTTGTTTTCTTTGCATTATTTGAGGTCTGAAAGCTCTGAGCCATTTCTTATTTTCTGCTCTAAATGTTGTCCGTAGTTTACAGAAAAAAAAAAAACAATGTTAATTTTACTGAAACATATACTTATAAATAGCAAAATCAGAGAAACTGATTCAGGATTCAGAAACTGAAGTGGTCTTTTATGTTTTTCCAGAACTGTATACTAACTACATCATTTATTTTCAGAATAACTTTAACAGTTACTTGCAGTCAGGATTACCAGGTTTGAGGCTGCATTTGTGAAGAAAATACAAATTGTTCTACAAAGTAAGACCAAACAGTATATTCACATTTAATAAACAAACAAAAGTATTTGGAAAATCTCTTAAAAATGAAACTGAATTGTTTGATTCAGTGCCATTGCTATGTTATTCATACAGCCGTCCCCTTACACATAAGAAAGAATGGGTCAATCTAAAGAGCTCACTGAATTCCAGCATGGCACTGTAATAAAATGCCACTGTTTTTTCATAGATGAACCTCAGTTTGGCACAGTTTTTCTCAAATATTTACAGTTACAGCCAAAAATTATGCATTTAATCGCAGAAAACTGCTCTTATTTACCTTTCAAAAGGCCATACAAATGTCAGATTAAGAACTGATTATTGTTGCTTTGCTGTTTTCTCAGGTTTTTTAGTGATTGGCTGACTATAAAACTCTATAAAACTCTAGGTTGGTACAGATCTCTGACGCGAGACAGCATGTGGGCGGGTGCAGGGCTGGTGAATTCACAGGTCCTGCTTTGTTTAATACAGTGAGATATATAACAGAAAAAAATTAAAATAAACATTGCAACGTAAATTTTTTCCAATATTGTGTAGCCCTAATGCAAAGTATCTGCTACATAAGCTATCAGACACCTGTGCTGACCAACATCACACAAGACCAATTGTGCCCTCTCTCTGACTCTGACTGCTGATGCCAAGCACCATGAATCAGCAATCTTTGGATCATAGTAGCATCTCCTTAGTCCGCTTGTCCGCTCGGAGCACCAAAATCGACATTTTTGATAGAATTTATTTGCTAAAATAAACCTACAGCAAGCTTTCATTTGTGTAACTACATTTTTGAGTGCCAGAGTGTTTTGAGTGTACTTTCAATGCTCCTTCATAGTGCTATTAAAGAGTAACATTAACATATTTTTTCCAATGTATCAAAGCATTCTCTGGAACGATGAAAACGATGGGAATTGCGAGGATTATTAACTTACTAAATGAAGTGTGTGACACTAAATAACAGAAATAACAGATGAGTACTCCACACAGCTGAAACATGTTTTTATTCAGAGGAGTGGTCACCCTGGAGATGAAGAAGTATTAGTATAAGACTCATCTGCTTCCACCATTCTGGACTGGACTGAATGTCAGCTGCTGCTGCAGACGTGAAATGTCTTATAGATTTATGTGCACATAATATAATACATATGAGAAGAATAAAGAAACACATGTTGTGATGGACTCAACATATAGGATGCTTAAGGAGTGGCACTGGGCCATCTGTTCAGGGGAATCTGTGGCCCTGGTGTTCAGATTTATTGAGGCTGAATGGAGATGTGAATTTGTTGGGTTTGTTAGTTTGCTGGTTTTGTTTGAATTCTATTTCATGCACTTTTAGTGTCATTTAATTATGTCATAGAATGTATTTCTTTCCTATTTTAAGTTGGTCTTAGGTTTCTAATTTATAAAGATGTGACTTTATGGTGGTCTATGGTGGTAACTCATAATATAATCAGGATGTATCATCAGATATTAATGAAACATGCTGAGTTAAAGCAATGGCTGCTCTGGTCAGTAGAGCCTCAGCCAGTATTTTCTTACTTGAACTGCGTGGTACGTCACAGTAATCTGTGTTGGTTGTGGCCTCTAAATCTTCCCACTGCCATTCCCTGAGTTTTATGTTCACACCCCAGGTTGCCAAGTAAAAAAACAACAGCACACAAACAGTGTTCTGCAGCCATGGAAATGGGTGAGGTGGCTATTTTTTTGCTGAACAGGTAATCACTGAGCTTCAGTAAGGTTGCTTACCATAGCTAGGTAATTTACCAACATCATTAGTGTGGTAGAGATGGACATTTTGGTCAGCTACAGACTAGTGTTTGGAAATTGGACACTTGGACATTTCAGACACTTACATTTGTTACTGATTAATCTTTTAAGGAAAAAAATGACAATAATTGTATTGGCTAGTTTATATTCACTGTATAATATTACAGGGTCCTCACAGTGTAGTCTGTGTATAGCTAACTAAAAACATTGTAGCCATTCATCTGGGTTAGCTTTTAGCCTAGGCTAGTATTTGCTTGCCTAGCACCTAGTTAGTTCTTCTCCCTTCTCCAGTTGGCTTTTGCTCTCCTTTTTTGGCTGCCTAGTTTCCACAATGCAGTTCCAGGCGCATTCTTCTTTCTCCAGTCAGCCCAGCATTGTATATATTTTCCAAAAGGAGCCATTGTATTTGCCTTATATTGCTTTTTACTAGTGATTTTTGAAGATGTAAAAATTTTGCTAGAAAGAATTAAGTACCTGCTCTTTTTAAAATACAATAGGTCACATTCATGGCCTCGCACACATTGGCTTGCGACCACCTATCACAAAGTCGTGAAGTAAACATCACAGTGCGGTTAGCCAATCAGAGGCGAGACGTTTACATGTAATGAATATTCATGAGTAAGAGCCAAAATCCTGTCGTTCTTTCACCCACTCCTCCACTGAACTAAAACAGCCTGAAACAGGAGCACCGGAGCAATTATTATTATTATTATTATTTTTACAAAAATCATATACAGGGCATTTATTCATATATACTAGAGACCACCACAAAATTTATGAAAAAAAAAACGCTTATTAACTTAATAAATGCAAAATGTAATATTATTGGTTATTACAATACTATGACTCGTAAGATAATGTATCATTAAGAGGGTTTATTCCCAGTTGCGGTTGGTTGTGGATTACCCCCCTCCATACACACACACACACACACACACACTTTCTCCCCTTTGTCTGTCAGATGCAAGACATCTGAGCAGGGTTCGTCTACTCCTCCAGCAGCACAGTAAGCAGAACTGGGACTGTGTTCAGAAAGTGTTTTTTGCCTTAAAATATGATTTTTCTGCATTTTGCTATAGAGTACATTTTGGAAAAATATTGGATTTATTTAAAATTGGCTCTGTGTGGTGAAAGGAAGACTGAGCTGAGTGGCGTGGTTTATCTTAGTGGGAGGGGCTTGACCTGGTTTCTTTTGTAGATGCGTTGCTAAGGGTAACGGTCCCCTTGACGACAGGGGGTGGAGGGGTTCTGAAGAAAAGAAGGCAGGGTACTTTATTGCAGGAAATCTGTATGTGTGCGTGTGTGTGTGTGTGTGTGTGTGTGTGTGTGTGTGTGTGTGTGTGTGTGTGCTGCCGAGTGATAAGACATTGTCTATTTCTCCAGATTACATCGCTGTGGGACGTTTGCTCTCATTTGTTGGTTTCTCGTTAGCTGGAACCAACTAATTAAGATATCATTTGCATAGTGTATCTTCATTAATGGATTCATTTCTCATTCGCAAATTCAACAAGTTTTTTTTTTTTTTTTTTTTCACAAGCCACCATGTGTCAGCGCTAATGGGAGATTAGTGTTACAGCACACTACCCAGCCCCTGCCACAAACGACTGCTGCACAGTCACTGCTCGTGTTGCTGCGTGTTGCACATGTGAACTTAATTGCTTGTTAAATTCAACATTGTTTCTCTCCTTCCACACCACACACACAAACACACACACACACACCGGCAAGGCACATGTCGGTCGAAGCAGCTAATTCAAGCAATTATTTAGAACCCACAAAACTAATTAGGCTACTTAAAGCCTTGCTATCAGTTTGTTAACACTGCTGGCCTTGTGCAATGGAAACCCACTTTAAATACAAAGTGGAATAATGCAGAATAAACTCTGTAATGCTCAGTTAAACCCTTTTCTATTAAAGCCTCAGTCCTTAATATTTTTTAAGATCTATTCAATTGAAAGCAGTTGTATTTCTGAGTGTTAGAATAAAAAATATTAGAACAAATGGCAGGATTGTGCTTCTGTGACCATTCCCGCAAAGTTAAATACAGTATATTATAAAACATTTTAAAAGAAGTGGTCTGGTAGGTTTTCACAGAAATTGGTCTGGCCAAGTTTTCTTTCCAGCAGCTTGTGCTGGTTACCCAAGCAATAGCAGTGCTGCTAATGGCGCTAGTACTAACGGATATACTGTTGATGATGAGATATTAGAATAGGCCCAATTTACAAGGCCAATTACCCAACCCACTCATTAGGACTCCCCCTATTGCTAAAGTCAGCCACCGCCTCTTTTCGAACAAGTGCACTAGTAGCCAGCACACTCGGAGGAAAGCGCAGCGACTCCGTTCCAATACATCAGCTCACAGACACCTTGTGCTGATCGACATCACCCTTTGGAGTGATATGGGTAAGAGTGGCCTCTACCCATCCAGACAGAGCAAAGCCAATTGAGCTCTCTCAGGGCTCCGGCAGCTGATGGTAAGCTGCATAACCAGGATTCAAACCAGCAATCTCTTAATGATAGTGGTAGCACCTTAGTCCGCTAGTAAACTAAGTCACACACAGATACAGAACTGAAGCGAGCTGGCAAGCTTAAAGAGGGCAGCATATTCATCCACTTTGAAAGAAACCCACACCACTATCCACATTTTAAAAGTGCTTAAAAGTTAAACATTCTTACCGGATGAATTTCTACATTTTAAAAACCCCCACACTTACAGACTGTCGCTTTAAAACACCCTTTTATTTCCTTTCAGTCTTTCCTATTCACTCAACTTCCCCACCCTTCCACACACTGTGCATATAAAGAGCTTTTTCTGACTTCCTCTGCTTTCTGAAGTGATTGAGCTTTCTGAAACAGACTGCTCTGATGAAGTTAATTGCTTTTGCATTTCTGCTTATGAAAGACCAGAGTGATAATGGATGAGCGTACCCCCCGAATTCCAGTCAGAATTATTAAGCAGACAAATAGCCTGGTTTTCAGCAAACGTCAAGAAAGCGGAAAGCCATTATGCTGTTTTCCTTCTCCTTTTTTTTCTTTTATTCATAGCTGAAGAATTCCTGATGTATTTGCTGCTCTTTATCTCAGCCTCTGGGAAAAGGCTTGAACTTCCTTCGTGTTTAGATTAATGCACCACTTGGCTTCAATATTTGCTAACAACACAGCTGTTTTCGGGCCTTCTTGTCTTTATCATGTGACAAAATCAGTTAATTACAATTTGTTCTGTATGAGCGTGGCACAATCTGAGGCTGGGTTCTGGGGTTTCACTGTGAGAACATACATATGGCCTGTCTACTTCTTCTTAGACAGTTTAGTGTTTCATAGGTTCATAGTGAACTTTATTCCGCCTTGTATTTACCCAGTATTCTTGTTAAGGGTTTAAAAATGGATTGTTTTATTATTATATTTTAATAATATAATAATAAATTTTATTTAATAGCAAAGCCTTCGAAGTGCTTTCATAAAACTAAGTTTAGGTTGTGAGCTGCTTTGGGTGTAATTTATATAATGCTATCAATTGTTTTAGAATATGTTGTCAGTGCAGACATCCCAAGTTGCAAAAGTTGATTTCAGGGAGTTGACGAGCATGCAGGCACATTAAACTCAATGCGTTCCAGTGTTTTTTATGGTAGTCTTGTTATTATAAACCATCGTTGAGAAACTCGCCTTCTGTCTCTAGCTGTGTCTAACTGGTGCATTTGTGTGTCCGTCATCTGCCTCTCATCTGTAATTGGTAGATTTACGTGCTCATCTATGTTTTGTGTGAAACTGAAAAATGAATGCTCAGGAAAACAGTAAGGCTTTTAATAGAAATATCGAGAAACACTGAATTTACTGAATTTGATGCACCAGCTCATCTGTTGAGGCTTTAATGGTAGGTCTCTTAAAGCATTAATGATTCGGTGAAACATTTAAATTCACATACTGAAATCAGTCACAGTTGGATAAACAAGAATGAGAATGCTATGCTAACACTGCTAACAACAAAAACACTGGAGTTAGGCCCCACCCACACAAATCCGCATTGTTTTTTCTAGCACCGTTTTCAAAAAATATCCTTGTCAACACGTAAACGTTCTACCACTCAAAAATGTTAAAATTGTATTATTTAATTTTCTAAATTGTCCCATCAGGTGCTTGTTTGTTCAGGCCTGGTCCAGAATCTCTGTTCACATTTAAGTTTGTACCTCTGGACAGAAGGATCAGAAAAAACTGAACGCAGCGCATTTTGGTGCCTCCGCTGTGTTTGGTATTGTGAGATTAACATTAAATTAGGCTGTAAGCATGTTATTAATCCACAAATCACAGAGAGAACAGAACCAAACCAAGCGCTTTTAAAATCCCCACCTTGGAAGGCGTTTTTGAAAAAGCTTGTGTGGACGGAAGGCCATTTTTTAAAAATATCCGCATTTGTGTGCAGAGGGCCCAAGACTGGTACTAGAGCTGGGCAATATAGCCCCCCCAAAAAATCTTCGTTTTTTAAAAACAAAATCCGATTTTCGATTTAAATCGATTTTTTTCCCCTAATAAAATCTCCTAAAAGTCGCTAGAAGTCGCTAAATGACTATTAAAACTCAGAGAAAATCGATTTTCATAAAAACACATCGTCAACAACTGTAAATTCGAATTAATCGATAAAATCGATTAATTGCCCAGCTCTAACTGGTACCAAACTATCTGTGTTAATGCACATCCAAAAACGTCTCTCAACCAGTTTAAAACACATCCAGGTTCTTGGCAAAAAAAAGGTATATGGTTTAGAACACTTTAGTGACTTTAGTTTTTGATTTGTTTTGTTAGTATAGCATTTCACTAGATTAAAAAAAAACTAACATAAATTTACAGAGTTAAGATTGGTAATAGTCCCAATCCATGTCCAGTGATTGTTAACACTGTTAGCATCTCTAGACTAACAGAAACTCAGGTATCAGAAATGTCTAGATTGATGGACTGCACCTGGAATGTATGTCTTTAGTGAAGTGCTAAGTCAGGTTCAATAGATTTTCCGCTAAACCTCTCCTTTAATTCTGAGTCATCTATCACTGCTGGATAGAGTTGTTTGATTTTGTTTTAGTGTAACTGTCTCAGTTCAGGGCTTTAAGCTCTATAAGAGAGTGTACTGCTGCTCCGCCGCTGCTCTACTTAAGCTAACAGTGATAGTGAGCGAGTAATCTATCTCTACTGGGTTCAGACAGACTCACTAACCCCTTCTCCATATGTCGCCCATTCTGACTCTGCTGACACCAGGTCATAGCTTAGTGCCTCGTGGGGCTGGTTAGGATAAAATAAGCTTTTAACTCAGATCACACACTGGTTTCGAGCGATGGGGAACTGTAGGAGTGTTGAATAAACACACACTTCCAGGGCTTAGGCTGAGATTGGCCGGAGCACTCTTGTCAGGCTCATTCCTCTTCATATCTCTCACTCTGTTTATCTTTGCTCCGTGCTATGGCTCCTGCCTTTCTGTTTTTATTCTCCTCTATTACTATTTTCATTGTTGCTCATTTTCTCCACTTCTCTTTCCATTATTGACCAAATGGCTTCAGCTAGCTTTTATTATTGCTAGCACTTTCCCATGGCTGTTTACTGTATCATCTACAGCCCCAGTTTTAGATCTTTTTGTCCTCTTTATACTTTTTGTTGCAGTAAATGCATATTTATTGTGAATTCTAAACACAAACATATCGTGTGCATGTGGTGGCCGATTGTGTCACGCAGGCCAAACCAAGGACAGACAATCACAGATATCAATTAAACAATTAGGGATTAGACTTGCAGAAGTAGTCAGAGACAGGCACGGTCAGTATCAAAAGGGCAGCAATAATAAACAGCATACCAGAGTGAGCAGGAAACAGGGTCATACACAGGAAAATCCAAGAGAAAAAGGATAAAGGGTTTGGCAACGGTAGACAAATGATAGAAAGGGCAAGGCAAAATGAGTTGGTAAGAATAGGAAGCGAACAAAAGAAACACTTAGCTAGAAAACTAGATTCCATACCCGGCGAGGAAACAACAGAAGCATTTATACAAAGACAGACAGGTGTGGGCAATCAGAAGCTCGGGGAGCGGGAACGCCATAGCGTCACGTGATCAGCACGAGCCACAAAACCCCTACAACTAGTTCAGAATGCGGCGGCCTGACTCCTCTTCAGTCTTCCGAAGTTCAGTCATGTGACTCCTTTGCTGCGTTCCCTCCACTGGCTTCCTGTTGCCCCCCGCATCAAATTCTCTCTTTCAAACTCTGACGCTGGCCTACAAAGCCAAAAGCGGACCAGCTCCTTCCTACTTGATGGCAATGATAGTCAAAGCCAGATTTGTACCAGGAGTTCTTAAAGCTTCCAGTACGGCTCGGCTCGACCCACCATCCCCTCAAGACTTACCAGAAACAAGCATCCCGACTCTTCTCTGTGCTGCAGGACCATGGTTATGGAATGAACTTCCATTGGGTGTCAGAACAGCGGAGTCCCTCACGGTCTTCAAACGCTGACTGAAGATTCATCTTTTCAAAGATTTCTTACTTAGTTAAAAAAAAAATAATATATATATATATATATATATATATATATATATATATATATATATATATATATAATTGCTAGGGTTCTATTCTAAACATTATAAAGCTTTGTGTAGCTCTTGATCCTAGTCCCTACAAACTATGGATATTTTGAAGTAAACAACGAAGCACTGTTGTAAGTCGCTCTGGATAAGGGCATCTGCTAAATACCGTAAATGTAAATGTAAGGGGAATTGGAGTCTTTGTTTGAGTCCAGAGCAGGCACAGCAATGACAGAATGCATTTTTTTTCTTTTAAAAAACTTTTAAAAACTTTAAAGATCAGTCTATCATTGTGTTAATTACTGTATATATATCCCAATGCATGTGGCCAATCCTTCTAATAAATGCATTCAACTTCATTAAAACGCACACTCAAAGCTTGTCTAGTCTAGGAAGAGACATATTGCAATTGAATGGGAGTCTCCCATGTATCAGGTAATCATGAATTTATTGACACCATGTCTAGTTCCTGGCTAACTAGAGGGGTAAAGAGCACCCAATGTTCCCAATAATTTGAGCTGTGGAGCAGTGGAACTGTGTTGGGGTGTTGGGATGAGGTAGGGTGGTAAAAAAGCAGATTAAACTCTTCTTTTGAATACACTTGTTTTTGGCAACAACAATGAATGAGGTGTCCCGATACTTTTGTCTATGTGCGAAAACTTTTCCGAGCGCAGATGCTTTTTCCTAAAGTGTGTGTGTGTTTCCGGCGAAAAAAGTTGTAATTGGAAGCAGGCATGGCTGCATGGCTCTGTAAGCGACTCCTGAGGTCGGGTTTATATGTCCGTATCACAGCTGCCGTTATCCTCGTTAGCTCTTTCTAATCATGTGCACATTAATATTATCCCTCACTCCCTGCATTATCGTTTCCTGTGAGTGCTGATGGAGTCAGTCTTTTATACGTGATATCTCTCTTCTTTCTTCCTCCTCCTCGTTGGAGCGTGGTGCGTCTCATTTCTTTAATGCAGTCGTTCGTTAGCGTGGAGCTCTGAGCCAGCCGCACGTCTTCACCTCTCCGCATGAGGGGAGTTCAGAGTCTTTAGGGAATCGCTGAGTGAGTTCTGGATGGCTTTATTCCGCAGAGTGCAGATGACATGTCTTTTCATCTCTCTCTCTCTCTCTCTCTCTCTCTTTCTCTCTCTCTTCAGTTGTCTTTCTATCTCTCTCTATTTTGATTCCTCATTCTCTGTATAACTCTCTTTCTCTCTGTCTCTCTCCTTCTCTGAGGTTTCGCTGCTTTATGACATCGAGGTCAAAGGTTTAAAGACACCAAGAACCTGATCTGCAAACCAGCACAGAAAAGAGAGAGAGAGGGAAACAGTAAAAGAGAGAGAGAGAGAGAGAGAGAGAGAGACTGGGAGACTGTTGGATGGTTTGACAGAGAGATAAGGAGATATATGAGGAAAGCAATGAAGCCTAGACAGAAATGAAGGAAGAGGCATTGAATGTAGTAAAGAAGTAAAGAAGAGAGTGAGAGAGATGAGAGATATAGAAGGCAAGAGGAAGGTCGAGATGTAACGAGAGAGAGAGAGAGAGAGAGAGAGAGAGAGAGAGAGAGAAACAGTGAGACAGAGAGAGAGAGAGAGTGGTGGAAGACTGTTGGATGATTTGACAGAGAGATAAGGAGATAGATGAGGAAAGCAATGAAACCTAGACAGAAAGGAAGGAAGAGGCATTGAATGTAGTAAAGAAGTAAAGAAGTAAAGAAGCGAGTGAGAGATAGAGAAGGCAAGAGGAAGGTTGAGATGTAATGAGAGAGAGAGAGACAGAGAGAGAGAGAGAGAGAGAGAGACTGGGAGACTGTTGGATGGTTTGACAGAGAGATAAGGAGATAGATGAGGAAAGCAATGAAACCTAGACAGAAAGGAAGGAAGAGGCATTGAATGTAGTAAAGAAGTAAAGAAGTAAAGAAGCGAGTGAGAGATAGAGAAGGCAAGAGGAAGGTTGAGATGTAATGAGAGAGAGAGAGACAGAGAGAGAGAGAGAGAGAGAGAGACTGGGAGACTGTTGGATGGTTTGACAGAGAGATAAGGAGATAGATGAGGAAAGCAATGAAACCTAGACAGAAAGGAAGGAAGAGGCATTGAATGTAGTAAAGAAGTAAAGAAGTAAAGAAGCGAGTGAGAGATAGAGAAGGCAAGAGGAAGGTTGAGATGTAATGAGAGAGAGAGAGACAGAGAGAGAGAGAGAGAGAGAGAGACTGGGAGACTGTTGGATGGTTTGACAGAGAGATAAGGAGATAGATGAGGAAAGCAATGAAACCTAGACAGAAAGGAAGGAAGAGGCATTGAATGTAGTAAAGAAGTAAAGAAGTAAAGAAGCGAGTGAGAGATAGAGAAGGCAAGAGGAAGGTTGAGATGTAATGAGAGAGAGAGAGACAGAGAGAGAGAGAGAGAGAGAGAGACTGGGAGACTGTTGGATGGTTTGACAGAGAGATAAGGAGATAGATGAGGAAAGCAATGAAACCTAGACAGAAAGGAAGGAAGAGGCATTGAATGTAGTAAAGAAGTAAAGAAGTAAAGAAGCGAGTGAGAGATAGAGAAGGCAAGAGGAAGGTTGAGATGTAATGAGAGAGAGAGAGACAGAGAGAGAGAGAGAGAGAGAGAGAGACTGGGAGACTGTTGGATGGTTTGACAGAGAGATAAGGAGATAGATGAGGAAAGCAATGAAACCTAGACAGAGAGGAAGGAAGAGGCATTGTAAGTAGGAAAGAAGTAAAGAAGAGAGTGAGAGAGATGGGAGATAGAGAAGGCAAGAGGAAGGTCGAGAGGTAACGGGAGAGAGAGAGAGAAAGAGAGAGAGAGAGAGAGAGAGTGGTGGGAGACTGTTGGACGGAGAGATAAGGAGATAGATGAGAAAAGCATGGAACCTAGACAGAAAGGAAGGAAGAGGCATAGTATGTAGTAAAGAAGTAAAGAAGAGAGTGAGAGAGAGATGGGAGATGAGAGATAGAGAAGGCAAGAGGAAGGTCGAGAGGTAACGATAGAGAGAGAGAGAGAGAGATTTACTGCACTCTGTAGAGCTGTATTAGTGGCAGACTCCTCCACAGCTGGAGTAGATGATGCTTTGCTGGGAGGAAACAGCTTTTGTCATCTTAAAACAGAACAAAACGGGAAGCATTCCATCCTCCCGCTGCCTGCGCCCCATCGCTTTTATACAAGCACACAAAAAAACGCTGCGCGGGTTTGTTAAATTTTGTGGTCGTCTGTAGTGTATGAGTCACTGTTTGTTTAAACATGTGTGTGTGTGATTTCATCACTAAAGATATTCCACATGTGCAGGAAAATTCCATACAAAGTACTTTTGTCCCAAATGCATTAGGCTTTCCAATATTGCCAATACACCTGGCACTTAAAATACATCTATTTAATGCATTGATTAAGAAAGAAACTTCACAGTAGTGGAATTTTGTTCTAGATAAATTTGAGTGTGTCTATTGGGTTGTGTATTCTGAAGCATTCTATGTGTTTTCAGAATGAAGATTTTGAGTCAAAAACAGTTACATGAGCAAGATAATCCTGCAAAAGATGATATTATCTCATAAAGAATGAGACAAATACAGTCAGAGAAGTCTGAAAATAAGTGTTAATTCAAATAATATGTAATATGAGTATTATATACAGCGCTGGAAAAAGCACTAGGAAAAAGCAGAGTGTAAGAACAGTGTGTAGCAGTGTGTAAGATCCAAAAGCAGTGTGTAAGACTGGTGGAGAAGAAGATGCCAAGATGCATGAAAACTGTGATTAAAACTAGGGTTATTCCACCAAATATTGATTTATAAACCCTTAAAACTTAATGAATATGAACTTGTTTTCTTTGCATTATTTGAAATCTGAAAGCTCTGCGTCTTTTTGTTTTTGTTTTGTTATTTCAGCCATTTCTCATTTTCTGCAAATAAATTAACTAAATGACAATATTTTTATTTGGAATTTGGGAGAAATGTTGCCGTAGTTTATAAAATAAAACATTAATGTTAATTTTACTCAAAAATATACCTATAAATAGCAAAATCAGAGAAACTGGTTCAGAAACTGAAGTGGTCTCTTAATTTTAGTTGGATTTGAAGGTGGATTTGAAGGTGGAATTCTGAGGCTGAATTTGCAGTCTTAACTAAAAACTCTGCGATAGAGTTTTTAGTCGGATTTGAGACGGACCCCATTTTCAAGCCATGTTATGCAGAAATGTATTATTTTATATTTGTATGGTGTGTCTTGGAATAAAATGACATTAAATTACATTGACTTTCATAGAAAGTAAAGGAGGTTAAAGGTTGTTACTTTCACCTCTAAAATCAGCAGCACAATGTAAAAAACTTAAAAAACAAAAAAAATGAATAATGAAATGAAGTGTGTAAAAGTGTGAAATGAAGTGTGTAAGCTGTGTGATGCGCTGAGCGTGCAGCGTGTTGTGTTTTTGTGCTCTGGGTTCAGGACAGTTTGTAAGTGATGGTTGTTTGGTAAGTCAGCAGACTGCAGCACAGCTGAGCTCCAAACCCACACTGAGCCACCAGTCACATGATCCACACGCTCACACTCTCTCACACACTCACACTGTCTGTGCTGCTCTGCCAGTGCACACATCACAATACACGGCTCTGTGTGTCATCCTGTACAACATTGTCCATCATCACACCTGCCAGTGCTGCTGCTTTCTGCTTTTCTGATTCCTATCCTTAAATCTCCCACCTCTCTTCTCACTTTCTTCACTCCTTCTCTCGCCTTCTTCTCACTTCCCTTCACCTGCTTTGAAGTAGTTTTTCTGTTACTTTCCGGCTCCATTTCCTTTCATGTAAAAGAGCTTTCGGTGTCTCGAACGGACCGAAGTTCACACAGACGTGTACAAGCCTGACATTTCGATTCGCGCTGCTCCTGTTGTGCGCATGGCTGTGGTGGAATGCAATAATCTGATAATGAGATTAAAGATGAAAGCATGTTGAGTAATCTCTCTTTGTCTCTCTCTCTCTTTCTCTCTCTGGTCTACAGGGTCTTTCAGGAGTGAGGGGATTAAGGCGTGTGATGTTCTGCCTGTGCTGAGAGAGAAAGTGGCCTTTGTGTCAGGTGAGTGCAGGCGCAGGCTGTAACTACCAGCACCATGTTTTCAGTTTACGTCTCTAAATGAGGCATGACATTTACTTTTTTTCTAAACATCTCAAAAGTTTCAAAGTTTCACATCAACACAAATTCAATTTACTCATTCCAGCAGAATGAGTGTGGATCAGTTTATTCTTTCCCACTGTATTATTATTATTATTATTATTATTATATTATTATAATAACAATGTAACTACTGGTTTAGAACACATCGGTACAGATTTATTACAAGTTACCAAATTGTGTGTCATCGTCAGTTTTGACTTGTGTGTAATAGAATGAGTGTACATACACATGTAATAGGGTAAGTGTAATTGCATGTCTCAAATTGCATGTCCCTATCAGGACAGGACTAGTTTCTCAGGAGGACGTCTGTGAACAATATTTCACACTTCCACTCAGTGATAAAACTTATGCGTCCGGACTGCAATTGAAAAAACAGGAGGACCAGTGAGTTTTTTGGCGTTCTCGGTCACATGGCATCACGCTCAGTAGCTCCTCCATTTCCACTGGCTGTTGTGTTTATGTGGATCTCCGTGGTCTGAAGTCCAAAAACAGAATTCCGAGGCAGACTTTGTTTATATTTATCTCTATATAAATCAGGCTGCTCAAAAACATATGAAATGCAACATATGCTATCAGATGAACTGCAGTTTCTTTGATTTGACCAAATTAAAAACCTCTGGAATATAATATAAGAAGAAGATGGATGATCACAAGCCATCAAACCAAGCTGAACTGATTGAATTTTTGCACCAGGAGTGGCATAAAGTTATCCAAAAGCAGTGTGTAAGACTGGTGGAGGAGAACATGCCAAGATGCATGAAAACTGTGATTTAAAAAAATTGATTTCTGAACTCAAAAAAATGTTGTCTGTAGTTTATAGAATAAAATTACAGTGTCCATTTTACTCAAACATATACCTATAAATAGCAAAATCAGCCTGGCTTGTTTAATTGCTATAAAAAAAAATATTGGCAATAAATGTGTAGAGTATGGACCTCTATGCTGGAGTGCTGAAGCTCCAGCCAATACATACAGAAAATGTTTGAGTGACAAATTCTGGTCCATAAGATTGATTTTTTTATTAAATATGTATACTGTGCACTCATTTCATTCAGACCCCAGAAAAAGAAGAGTTGAAAGAAATCACTGAAAAAGCCCAGTATTTCCATGCTATTATTATATTAATACTGAGTGTGTATAAACTGTACTGTACCAGCTGATGAAAGTGTGAGTGACTGGAGTGATGAACTGCTTATTTCAGGGCCAGCCTGAGATTTTGGGATCAGAACATATGAAGACAGTTCAGAAATGTACCCCTCAAACTACAGCTGTACTGTTTGTAGGTTAAGGCAGTGAGGTACAGAGGTTTTGGCCCACATACAGACCCTCATAGTTTAAGGGGATAATGCCCAGTAAGCAGGAAATGGATGGAAGGACATTAAAGAGAGGAATGCCAGAGCAAGGTACTGTCAGAATGCTGAAATATAAGAATGAGGTGAGATTTATACGCAATATACTGGAGCCAACTGGAGTCCAGTGCAACCTGATATGCAATTTGGCCTTCAGACGTGGTTCCATAACTTTTCTCGGAGCTTGCTTCTTACAGTCTTAGATTTACGTCCTAACCATTGTTAGAATTTGAAAATATTCTGTTTGTGTGTGTGTATGTGTGTGTGTGTTTTGCCATGACTTTAGTACTCTAGAGCTGGTTTGTACTCAAATTCTATTTAATTAAATACTTCCTAGTCCATATATGGTTATAAAGGGCGGAACTTACTCTTTCTAAAAATAGCGATGACATCCAAGTGTGGTAAAGCTAAAACTACAAGAAACCCTTTGAGAAAAACACCTAAAAAAGTGAGATCTTCTTCCCCAACCAATATTATTTACCTTTAGTGCTTCAAACATATTTAATGTCATATGATGTTTTAAACCAAATTATATCAGTAAATGACTCAAAAGTGTCCACAGAAAAAGTGTGAAACTACCTGCTTTACTCAAACTAAAGCTAGGTATGCTGCACACTACTTTATATAGTTTTTATTTTACATGCACATTTAACATTATTTTATTTATTTTGCACTAAACATTTTTATTTATTTAGACTTAAAAGTTTACATTTTTGTATATAGTTTGTATATTGTGTGTCCTGATCAAAATACTGAAAGGCATGGGCTGCTCTGAGTGTCAGGTTTTTAGTAATCTACATGTATCCTAGAGGTGTGATTATATTATCAAGAAAAATACGTCAGCCTGATGCTCTCCATGTATTTTGTCGAAGTAATAATAAGCCATGTAATGAACTATCATCAATATTCTTATGCTTTTAACTAATAAACACTCTAATCTAACCATTTTTGAAAATATATCTTAGGTGTGAATATATTTAAAGTCTATACATTCAAAAAGCGACTCGGTTCCGATACATCAGCTCACAGAGTGCTGATCGACATCACCCTTAATAGTGATGTGGGAATAGAATGTCATCTAGAATGTGCTCTCTCAGGGCTCCGGTAGCCGATGGCAAGCTGCATGACCTGGATGCTTACCCTGCTAGACCACTCAGAGCCCCTACTTTTGTGTTTTTTTATGTGGGCTAGAAATATGCTTTTTTTTCACATGAGCATTTTGTTTTAACCACTCACTCTGAGTCACAGTACTAACGAGCACACAAACTGTAACTCATCCTGCATAATGTATTTGAAACACTGCATTCATGAGAAAGAGTGTGGTGGAAAAACTATCATGCTGGTTGCTGCAATGAGCAATTATATATTGCAGTTACAATCTTCATGCCACCATCATTAAAAAATTAATAAGACGACTCACACTTTGATGTAAAAAAATGACTAACACAACTCTATATACTAATATAATGACTCTAGCACACAGCACAGAATACAGTTTTGGCCAAGTAGCAGAATAATGACCCGATCAAGTCCCAATCGAGCCAATTAGTGATGTTTATATGCAGTGTAGAAGCAGGTGCACATATTCCACTATTTTTTTTAGCAGCCCTACATTTCTTTTCCACTTTCTTTTATACATCATATTATAGCTGAGAAGAAGTTTAAGAAGTTGGGAGAAGAAAACTGGTAAGAAGTTTTTAGCAACTTATAAAACAGTTAAAGACTTGTTGTAAAACTTGTGTGAACTTGATGTCAGCAAAAAAAAATAACAAATATGACCATATTCTGTGTGTTTAAGCTGTTCTTTGCATTGTATAGGAAATGGGTACAGTGGTTACTGTTACTGGTAAAAAAATTTAAACGAGCAGTGAACTGTTTTTCAAAAGGAATAAAGTTAAGGATGATTGAATTTCTCTAATAGCTTAAACAATGTTTTACTGACAGTGTGATGCTGTTTCGTCAAGCAATAGAAATGTTTCCTGTGTTAGTGGTTGATTCACAAGCGCAAACTAAAATGTTCTTTAAATTTTAAATTTAATTTTGCACACTCTTTTTCTTTGCCCACTGGTACACATTGGGAAAAAAAAGTAAAAAAAAAAAAAAAAAGAAATAAATAAATCCTACATTTTATCTCAATTCTTTTTGACTCATTTCCTGTTTTCTGTCACCTTACACCTTTTTCCTTTTGAAGATGGGGATAATTTGGGGTGGCGATCGTTCAACATGTTGACCCAACCATTGTTCTTTTGGCTAAGTACAGTCAAATCCTCACATCAAATTTTCCAAAATCTGGTAGAGGCAATTACTCCAACAAATGCAGGTCAAACCAACCCTTGATTTTGAAAGAAACAATGAATCAGCAGATGTCCCAATATTTTTGTCCCTGCAGTATATTGTGAACATATATGTGACTGTATATTTCATATCTTCTATCGTAGTATAAAAAAAAAATTAAACACCCTTAGTTATTAGATGTGTGTTAATATGATAATACTTTTTATGCACTTCTATTAACAATTCGTCATTAAAATGTTTAGACGATACAAAAGGAAATCTACATATTGTGAAAATTGTGTAAACATAATGATAAATAGAAAGTGAAACTACCATTACAAGGTTTTCATATGGTGATAAGAGCATTGGTCGTCTTGAAAGTATGTTTTCTTTCAAACTCTAATGAGCGCTGGATGTTAATGTACACAGATTTCTCTCCTATTTGGGTGAGTAAAGTGCTTCCATTTTTTATTTACAGTAAGCCTTAATTTTTTTAAATATGTTAGCACAGTTAGCCACATTTTGCGCTAGTAAATGCTGCCCGACAGTGCTACACTACTCTATCAGCTAGTGGTTCATCCCATTTAGCTTGTTTTAACATCTACATCTCCTCTGAACAGTGAAAGAGCTAGTGCTGCAGTTAGCAGCTAATGCTAATATTGCTCCAGCCTTGGTGCTGGAGAAACTTCACTGAAACTCCTGTATAAGTCTTTACTTCAGCGTAGTGGCTTTACTGCTTCTTACAACCTAACTGGTAAAATTCATACATAAGACGCACAGGATTATAAGGCGCTCTGTTGATTTTTGGGAAAATTAAAGGATTTTAGGTGCACCTTATAGTGTGAAAAATATAATAATTAATAATGAAAATGTAAATATGCTTCATAATAAAATAACTAAACTGCACTTTTGTGGACAGATCTGCTTTGCTTTAAGTTCTTTAGCATGCACTGGGAGAGGGAACACAAAGGAAACACAGGAAAACTCTGTGTTCATGTTTTCTACAGTTATTGGGTTCATCCAATACAGGTGTAAATACTGTATTCTTAGAATAAAAATGACACAATTTGTTTAACCTTGCTAAACATGGACTGATTTATGATTTAAGATTTAGATTTTATTCAGATTTAATCTTCATTTTAATCTGATATTTAATGATATGTCCATTGCACTTCAGATTAACACAACATTTAAATGATTCTGGGCTGCTATGTGTAAATGTCTGATTAAACTCATGCAGTCCAGTCCAGTTCAGTTCAGTTTAGTTCACGTGTGTTTATATAGCAGTTTTCACGACGGGTGTTGTCATAAAGCAGCTTTACACAAATCTGCATCCAGGCCTCTAGTGAGGAAGCCAAAGGCTACAGTGTCAAGGAACAACCCTCAGAGGAGGAGGAGGAGGAGGAGGAAGAAACCTTGAGAGGAACCAACACTCAGAGGAAGAAACCCATCCCCCCACTCCTTCACACCAGACTGCAAAACAAGAAATATAAGAAAGCAGTTTGAGTTATGAGCTAATTAACGGAGTGACTTTGGAACGTACAGTAATTTAAATGAATGATGAAAGACAGACGGAGACAGACGAGGTGTTCCTGTTCGTTAGACAGAAGGATTCCAATTAATAACAGCAGACCCATGACTAATGTGAGAGTGTGACAGAGGTTATCTAATCAGAATGGGAATAGAAGTTAAGTCCATTATGAGGATTTGAGGGAGATTGTGTGAGCCAGTTTATTAGGCCCACCTACACCCAATCACTGTTGTATTAAAAAAAAAAACTATCGTGAAGTTTCCCTTGTAGGTTTACAGTTACTTTCAGTAGCCAAGGGGTCTTCAAACCAGTTGTTACAGACCCACAGAAAGCCCATGCTAAAAGTGTCCTTCCGCTAAAATCCACTTTTTTTGTTCTTTGTGAAATACAATAGGTCTCTCTGAGTTGTATTTGCATGCATGAAATGTATATGTATATGCAGAGGTGAAAAGTAATGAATTACGTTTACTCAAATTAATGTAATTGAGTAGATTTTATGAGTAATTTGTGATTTTTTTAATTAGGTAATTTTACTTTTACTCAATTACATTTTGACACTAGTAATTTACTTCGCTACATTGGAAAACTCCCCATTACTGAGTAAAAAAATAAAATGCTGGGAAAAAAACAATTGTCTGAATTAAAAAAAAAGAAAAATAATTGGCGCAGATGCGCCGGTGCATGGATGCTCACGCCTGGAATAACAAGGCAATAACGTCCTCATGCAATACAATGATGTAAAATACAATACAAACCTGTGAAAGCATGTGGTGGTAAGTATTTTTATCATTAAACAATCTGCTTAAATGTAAAAAAAAAAAAAAAACATGTTAATAGCAGTTAAAGCAAAGCAATGACCTGTAAAACTATAAAAACACGGTTTATAGGTACATATATGACCATAACCTTTTAACAGTAAAGAAAAAAATGGATCATAGAAACCTATACCACTTATGTTTTATGGGGTGGTCTGAACAAATACTGCCTGAAAGGTCCAAATTATTATGTGAAACAATAGTTCATTAAAAAAATAATTTATGATTTGTTTTTATTTCTTTACATCAAATAATTAAAAGTAACTTTGTAACTTTTACTCCAAGTACATTTTAAATTGAGTTCTTTTTACTTTTACTCGAGTAGCTTTTTAGATGGGTACTTTTACTTTTACTTGAGTAGAATTTTAGCAAAGTAAAGGTACATTTTCAGTATTTTTTCCACCTCTGTGTATATGCATGAAACTCTTCCTCAACCTCCATTGTCTGCAGTAGCTAGTAAAAGAAAATATCCAGTAAAAACGAGTTGATCAGGAAAAGCACCTGTGTCTAAGTCATCTTGTGAATTAGTATTCATGGATGAAGCCGACACGTATCATCAGACAGGAGTTAACAGCTCTAGGAACAGCATGGCAGTTCGTTCCTGTGTTGTTTGTGCAAATATCACACCAGTGTTTTATGCTTTGCCCAGTAATTCAGAGCTAAGGGAACAAATGGTTAGAATGTGTATATGGAACACCACCAATTACAAGTACAATTGAGATAGATAGATGTGTATTTTTAAAACCGTTCTGTTTACACTAGTTAAAAAAAGAAAGGAAGATGGAGGATCACCAGAATTTCTGCACCAGGAGTAAAGGCATAAAGTTGTCCAAAAGTAGTGTGTAGGACTGGTGGAGGAGGAGAACATGCCAAGTTCTTAAAAAACAGGGTTATTCCACCAAATACTGATTTCTGAACTCTTACAACTTTATGAATATTAACTTGTTTTCTTTGCATTATTTGAGGTCTGAAAGCTTTGCATCTTTTTTGTTATTTCCAAATTGCTCATTTTCAGCAAATAAATGCTCTAAATAACAATATTTTTATTTGGAATTTGGGAGAAATGTTGTCCGTAGTTTATAGAATAAAACAACAATGTTCATTTTACTCTACCTATACTACTATACCTATACTATACCTCTACTATACCTATAAATAGCCAAATTAGAGAAACTGATTCAGAAACTGAAGTGCACTCTTAATGTTTTTTTCCAGAGCTGTATGTCTTAATCCTGTGTCTGATAAACTGAAGCTATTTTTTGTGTCATTCTAATCAATGGAAACTTCATCATTTAAAGCAGGTTAAGAAAGTGTGTTTTGTGTTTCTTGTTTCAGGTGGCCGTGATAAGAGAGGAGGGCCGATTCTGACGTTTCCAGCTAGAAGTAACCACGACAGAATAAAGCAGGAGGACCTGAGGAAACTTGTAACGTACCTGTCGACTGTGCCCAGGTCAGCAGCAACACAGCCCACTATAAAAATTACCATGTCCTGTTAGATTACACAAAATCATACTGGATTAGTTTATGAATCTTGGAGAGATGTTGTTTGTCGGTTTTTGCTTAGTTAGTAGTTCAGTGAGGGATAAAATAACCATGAAATTAAAGACCAGGTGGAGAAAATTGTTTTGTATTAAATTGACTTGCTTTTTTGCTTGGTCTAAGTGTTTATGCAGGATTTAAACTCATTTTTAGATTGTATAATTAGTGAAACTGACACAGATATTTTGTGCTTTGACCATGCTCACTCTCATATATTCTTATTTAACTTACTTTGCCATACCTCTTTTCAAGGGTTTGATGAATTAATAGATAAACACAAGAAAATTAAAGTGCCTAGTCTTTGGACATTTTGAAAAGTGATCATGTGACACTGTGTATTATACTAGACACATACTAAGCAGATGTCTTTCTGAGAAACAAATGTAATTCATATCATATTACACATCATGCGTATAATCACTGTGTTTATAAACACATATAAGCTATATCAATGAATTCTCTGTCACACTAGAAATTTGAACACATGGTTTAAAACATGCCTCCTCCATGGACAACAAATAAATGCACACTCATTTGAGAGTTATAAAATATAGATTTATGAAAATATTGCAATTTTATCTTTTGACTCTCAAAAACACATTGATTTTTAATTAATAGTTTACATGACAAGACTGGTTGCAGGTAGTGTGGTGTTTTTAAACCCAGACTGTCTTTATTGTTCTAAATATATAAAAAGAATGAAAAAAGCAATACATCATCATGCTTACAGTACTGCTATATACATCTCTGAAAAAAATAAAAGACCACTTAAAAATGCTGAGTTTCTTTGATTTTACCAAATTGAAAACCTCTCGAATATAATCAAGAGGAAGATGGATGATCACAAGCCATCAAACCAAGCTGAACTGCTTGAATTTTTACACTATAAGTGGATTAAAGTTATCCAAAAGTAGTGTGTAAGACTGGTGAAGGAGAACATGCCACGATGCATGAAAACTGTAATTAAAATCCAGGGTTATTCAACCTAATATTGATTTCTGAACTCTTAAAACTTAATGAATATGAACTTGTTTTCTTTGCATTATTTGAGGTCTGAAAGCTCTGCATCTTTTTCATTAATTGCTTTAAATGACAATATTTTTGTTTGGAATTTGGGAGAAATGTTGTGGGTAGTTTATAGAATAAAACAACAATGTTCATTTTACTCAAACATATACCTATAAATAGCAAAATCAAAAAACTGATTCAGAAACTGAAGTGGTCTCTTCATTTTTTTCCAGAGCTGTACATCAGACAAATATCTACACATTTACTTAATTAAATCTCCATATTTACAAAATCTACAATAGTTTTTTTTATTTTTCTATAAAATAAATGTTTCCTGCTGCTGCTATGCAACCAGAGCAACTGAGGAGCTTGTCCTTGATCCTATAGTTAAGGAAGCGTGTGCTTTTTCTACACAGTGTCCTTGCTTCTCTCTATTTTTACCTTCATTATTATTCTTTTCTTATTGCAGCTCATGGGTATTTCCCCTTAGAAAAAAACAAACAAAAAAAAAACGATGCTGTGTGTAAGTAGAAGGGGTGAGGGGCAGATTTGGTGAACCATATGTTGGCTCTGCCAACTGTTAATAAGAGTAAAAGAGAATGGCCTTGTTTCTGGGGCTGGTAACTGATCTGGGAAAGCACATGCTCTTTCAGTGGAATCCCCGTGAACGGGACGCCCCACAGCCCACGGTGACCCCGTCCTCCCTTCAGCACCATTACTGTGCTCCCCACAGACCGGCTTCACCAGTGATTTACAACCAGCACTGCGGGACAGCTGGTGTCCTTCCACACACAACTGCATGCGCGCCTGCTTTAGCCCATCTACATATCAGATCACATGTCTGGCTGATGTAGTGTAGGTTGTAGCCGCGTGGCACGCAATGCTTACAGTTTAGGATCAGGGTCAGTAGTGTGGTGTGTTTACATTAGCCATAACTGAGGCGAACGCTGGCCTGTTTTGTGAAGGAAAACAGTGTAGGAATGTTACAGCAGCAAAAATATGCATGTTTTAGTTGGCTTTCAGTGCACTTTGTCAGTGTGTCAGCATGATTTTGTGTCTGTGTGTGTGTTTGTGTGTGTGTGTGTGTGTGTGTGTGTGTGTGTGCTTGTTTGCCTGTATATTTGTGTTTGTTACTCTGCCAGTTGAGAGTTGGGTTCAACTTCTCACCTTTAAGCTGTTGGGTCTGGTCATACGTCATGGTGGCGATGCCATTAAATTAATTCTGATCATATGTGTGTTTCTATGTGTAGATGTGGAGGGTGTATGCGTGTGTGTGTGTGTGTGGTTATGGTGAGATTTAAGGCCAGCTCCAGTGTTAAATTGACTTTGGGTGTAGTAAAACATAAGAGATAAAGAGTAATAACCTTTATTGGATAGCCCACCTCCATCCTCCTACAGCTTCTTGAGATCCAGTGTCAAGGGCATATTTTACCCCAATAAATCGCGTTTTACACCGTTATCCAAAGGCTCAGAGTAGCTCCACACCTTCTTGGTAGAATCGAGAGAGCCCTGACATTAAACACCTTCCCCAAATAAATGCATCGGGCGCTGCCTGCTACGCCAGGAGGCAGTCTATGTATATATGTCTATGACATTATCAGTACAATGATGGTGGCGCCCAGAAATTTACCTGCACTATGGCATGTAAACAGTGTTTTTTAATAAGCTTCTTGTACAGTTTTAAAGTTCTAAATGCCTCATTTTAAATGTCAGAGCTCTCCGGATTCTACCAATGAGGTGTGGAGCTACTTTGAGCCTGGATAGCGGTGTAAAAAGCAATTTATCGGGGCAAAATATGCCCCAAAGCAGCCGTTGTAAAGAGTGCTGGGCAAAAAGCACAAAATGACTGTATCTCAGAAAGCTGAGGGAGGATGGAGGTGGACTATTCAACAAAGGTTAGTACTCTTTATTATGTTTTACCACAACAAAAGTCAATTTAACAGCGGAGTTCTCCTTTAAGCTAGAAATAGAGCATATTCAATATTACATATATTACATATACAATTCTGTACAGATGGGACACATATGAGTGGGGGTTATTACTAGTCTAAGCATGAGTGTATGTGTATGTGCATGCGTGTGACTGGTGTGTGTGGTGTTGTGATCACTGGGACATTGATCAATGCTGGCACTGGGCCTGTGAACACAGCATCAAAGCCTGTGAGCTGAGCCCTGAACACAGATGAACTTAATGAGAGAGAGAGAGAGAGAGAGAGCGAGAGAGAGAGCGAGAGAGAGAGAGAGAGAGAGAGATGTACTTAATGAGAGAGAGAGAGAGAGAGAGCGAGAGAGAGAGAGAGAGAGAGAGAGAGAGAGAGAGATGAACTTAATGAGAGAGAGAGAGAGAGAGAGCGAGAGAGAATGTGACAGAGAGATAAAGAAAGAGAGACAGAGAGAACCAGAGATGACTTCATAACCTTCCACAAGTCAGTCTGATGTGTGTGAGCTCAACCTTGAGTTCAAATGCTTCTGTAAGCTCAATACAAATGAAAGGCAAACACACACATACACACACATACACACACACACACACACACACACACACACACATAAACAGTAGTAATAATAATAATGTAACTCCTTATTATTTTTAAAATGTCTAGTTGTGGTCTCTAGTATGAATGAATGCCATGTAAAAGTTTTTATTTCTATTTAGCCCTGCTTTAGTTCACTAAATTAGTGGTCTCTGAATAAAGACAGAATTTTATCGCTTCTGATTGGCTAACAGCACTGCAGCAGAGAACACCTAGCTGACTTCCCCCACAATCAATTTTACAGCTCTAAAACTCAAAAGACTAAATGTTTTCAAAGATACAGACTTAGCTGTAGAGATATAGCACTGAGTGCTAAGAAAAGTTAACCCTTAAACTTCGAAGAAACATTATCAATGCCGTGGTGCGAGCGTAGGGGGCGTGGATTTTCCTCTTTCCCGTGGCCACGCGATGCAGCTCTCCCCACAACAATTATAACATTTCTTTTAGATAAACTAACGCTACTAAACTCTTACCTCAGACTTGGTGGTTTGGTGTTTGGGCAGTTTCACCAAGCCGAAGCCCAAGAATCTGCTTAATATCATATAATCAGATGCGAACGGCATCCGCTTTGAACGGTGTTCTGTCAAGCTGAGCCACTTTGTCAAACTGTGTTTCCCTAGTGTATTCTTAAGGTGTCTGTAAAACACGGAATCAACCGGAGATCCGATTTAAACCTATAGTTACTTACACAGGATAGCTAGCTAACGTTAACTAGCTGTATAAACAGAGCTGTAAGTTCCTTCTTAACTAACAAGACAGTGTGTGTCAGTTCTGCTTCAGCCCGGCTTTAGCTCTGTTTGTGGGTGGTCTTGAGCCAAGGTAGACACCCAACATCTATCTGATCGACTTTTTTTAGGCATTTATTTCCTTAGCTACTTCAGACAATAGAGATTGAGGAACAGTTTCATGTGCAGCATCCATATACAACTCAGAGAGACCTATAGTATTTCACTAAGAACAAGAAAAAGAGGATTTTAGAGGAAGGAGACCTTTTAAGACCTGCGTTCAGACCATGCTGTTATGTGTGTTTCTTACACAGTATTCTCTCCTTATGTTGTACTGGAAATAGAAAGTATTAGTTTTACACAGCGGTACCAATAGTTTAACAAATATTTAGCAGATATTAAAGCTTGAATAAGAAATATTTAGCAGGATAGCTGCAATGTTAACAGGAACTGCAACTAGGCTCTGCAAGGATGGAACAGTATAGCCACTATGCTAACAGCTGGAATCCACATGATTACAGCAGGATAGTTGCAGTGCTAACAGGCAGCGATGCCAAGCTTAGCAGGAGAGCTGTGTGGTAACGATAGAGACAGGTAATATTAAAGACAGGTAATGTTAAAGACAGGAATCACATGAGACGCAGTACACAGGATATGGGGAAAAGCATTAGTCACAAAGATAAACACCTGAAACAGGATGTCCTTGTAAAATCTGTAATTTGTGCCTTCTCTAACTGCTCTGTTGTGCTCGTCTGTGCTTAGTAGCCACTTTCTTCTGACAGGAGGGAGGAGTAGCTGAATACAAAGCATGTGTTTTGGTTTGAGATGTTGGTGCAGCGTTGGTGCATCTAGTGCAGCGTTAACTGTAGGCCATGGTTGCCAAGCAACAAGTAGGATTGCAGTAGTAAAATATTATTCCATGAATAGCTACATTTATTGAAAATTCAATTTTATACATTTAACATGTAAAAAATATTTATTTAATACAAATGATTATATTATTTAAGAGAATCTGCAGGCTCACATATGCATATGCACATGCACACGCACACACACACACACACACACACACACACACACACACACACACAATGGCCTAGTCGATTTCCAGTAGACAGTACGGGTTGCATCATCAGTGTCAGATCACTGTGTAACAGTGCCTGGTGTTGGTTTGCTGTGTGTGAAGCAAAATAAAAAAAAAAAATCTATGGTATTGAGCTTGTGTCACTGCAGGCTATGATACAGAGCTCTCTGTTCTCAGCAAGGGCACCATCTGAACTTTTTGGATACACTACTCTTGCATGAGTCTCTATGCAAATATTTGTTTTGTGATTATTTCTTTTATGTCTTATTCCTGGGAAAGCGCTGTTCCCCATTGTCTCCTTCTTCCATAAATCAACATTGTGGGGTTATTTTGCTCTAAGTAATATTATAGGAGTGAATAGTGCTGTGCAATAGATAGTAAATGTCGATGTAATAGAAAAAGGCTTTGTACAATATATAGAAAATGATTTACCAATGATCTACATAATTTACCATCTGTGTCTGATTTAATTTCAAAGAAAGAACGTTCATAGGTAAACTGTGTGGAAATGGTTTGATTTGCGAAGGGATGACACTCAACAAAGTACAATCATGTGTTATTTACATTGTAATTAAGTATGTTGTTATTTTAAATATATACGTATTACTTATATATGCAGTGACATTTTTCATGTTTAATTATTTTTTTGCACTATAAGGCGCTCCATAAGTGCGCCTTATAGTCCGAAATATACGGTATACAGCATGCTGTGTTTTGGATAAATACTGATAATTTAATAGCTTAGATTTCCAATATATGTAGTCTAAGGGTGAGTTTGTTAGTGAAGTTTCTCCAGCACTAAGGCTGGGTGCAGCAGCATTAGCATTAGCCGCTAACTGCAGTGATAGCAGGACAAAAATGCAACCCAATTGTGCTAGCCTGAGGAACCCTGAGTATTTCGGTAATTCAGGGTGCTATCAGCTAGCGGTTAGTCCAATATAACTTGTTTTAACACGGCAAACACACAGACTACAGTCCAATATAGTTCCTTCTAAATGGAGAAAGACCTAGCGCTGTGGTTAGGAGCTAATGCTAATGCTAATACTGCTGCACCCTGCCTTAGTGCTGAAGAAACTTCACTGAAAACTCACCCTCATAACGCTGATAGAATTATACATAAGGCGTGCTGGGCTATAAGGCGACTGTAGATTTTTGGGAAAAATTAAAGGATTTGAAATGCACCTTATAGTAAAACTGAAAAAAAGGTATACAGCATGCTGCGTTAGATTTCCCATATGTTGTCTAAGGGTGAGTTTGTTAGTAAGGTTTCTCCAGCATTAAGGCTGGGGGCAGCAGCATAAGCAATAGCATTAGCCGCTAACTGCATTACTAGCGGGACATAAATGGCATAGATAGCATTATACTGAGGAACCCTGAGTGTTCTGGTAATTCAGGGTGCTTTAAGCTAGCGGTCCCATGTAGCTTGTTTTAACACGGCAAACGTGCAGACTACAGTCCAATATACCTGCCTCTAAACAGTTCCCATATGTTGTCTAAGGATGAGTTTCTCCAGCATTAAGGCTTGGTGCAGCAGCATAAGCAATAGCATAAGCCGCTAACTACAGCACTAGTGGGACAAAAATGATGCCCAATAGTGCTATACTGAGGAACCCTGAGTGTTCCGGTAATCCAGGGTGCTTTAAGCTAGCGGTCCCACGTAGATTTTACCCGGCAAACATGCAGACTACAGTCCAATATACTAGCCTCTGAACAGTGAAAGAGTTAGCACTGTGGTTAGCAGCTAATGCTAATGCTAATACTGCTACACCCAGTCTTAGTGCTGGAGAAACTTTACTTAAAACTCACCCTTATAACGCTTTACTTTTTGGTATAACACTTTACTATTCTGGTAGAATCATACATAAGGCGCACTGGATTACAATGGGACTGTAGATTTTTGGAAAAATTAAAGGATTTGAAGTGCGCCTTATAGTAAAACTGAAAAATACGATAAACAGCATGCTGTGTTTCGGACATACATTGATACAGTTTTTTCATCTTATTGTTATATGCATATCAAGCATAAGAATCTATATATTTTTATATCGCCTAACCCTAAAAGTGAAGGTATAACACACTCAGAGCACCAAATATTAACTGAACCATGCTTTTTCATGGATTTAATTTTCACTCCAGGGTACATTTTGTTAAAGTCCTATTAGTATGGTTGTGTGTTTTACTTCAAATGGAGCGAGAAGAGGCGATTAGAGATATGAGCTACTATTTTGACCAAACAAAGCCCCCGCACATGCCCACTCCCTGTAAACATGTAAGAACAGGTAATTGCAGTGGAAGCTCCTCCACATTCAGCAGCAGCAGCAGCACGCTGTCAGATTATGCCATTGTTGTTTCTCGGACCGGTGACTCACAGACAACAGGGAGCGTGGGGAAATGAAAGAGGCTCATATTGTGCCTTTATTTTGCTTGTGATCGCACAGCCTTTGTGCAGTCTCATTACAGTCTTGGGATGCCTCACATTGTGCTCAGAGCTCTCCGCATTGTATTAATTCCAGGACTAGTGAAGCATGTGCTTCAGGACAGGAGAGGAGCAGAGCAATTATTTGATATTTTTATCTTCCAATTGCTCTGTGCTGCTATGGAAGCAAAGGCTAAAAATAGAAGCTTTGTTGAATTGGGGCCTCTGGACCTATGAAAAATAAGACGAGTCATTTGTTGGTAGATCTGAGAAGGTGTATTAGGAAAGGAATGTGCTATATTGCAAAGTTATTAAAAAGGATATGTTTGGTACCACTCAATGATCAAATCTGAGAACTTCTGTGTAATATAAGGGTAACTATTTTATTACTGTGTATTAGCTTTCTTTGTTTCACTATGAGTGTGTTTTTCCTTGTCATTGTTGGCATTGGCTTGGTTATTTGAAGCTGAGAACTGGATCACTGTTAACCTTACCTTTCTGTTATGTTCAACTCAAACTAGCCTGTGTTTAATCTTGTTTAAAAACTAAAACAATAAAGCAATGTCATCCATAAGAATAGCAAAGTATAGATAAATGTTCAGTAAGCAACAAAAGGTTGGCAATACTTTGCAAAAGGTAAGAGCAAACATAGCAAGTATAGATATAAACCAGAGTAATCATGAACAGGTGATGGTAATCAGTACTCAGGAGAGAAGAATGTGAAAATACTTCAAGATTGGCTTGTGTTTAATCTTGTTTAAAAACTAGTTTAAAAGAATATTTTTTTTCCAGATACGATAAAACAATAATACAATGAAGCACTGTCGTCCATGAGAATAGCAAAGTATAGAAAAATGCTCAATAAACAACAAGAGGTTGGCAATACTTTGCAAAGGGTAAGAGCAAACATAGCAGGTATACATATAAACCAGAGTAATCATCAACAGGTGATGGTGATCAGTACTCAGGAGAGAAACTCAGTAGAAACACTTCTTTATGTGACAGGCAGATAAAGAGAATTATGGGAATTGTAGTGCGGTGATTCTACCGAAGCAGAGAGGATCAATCTGAAGGCATGACAGCGCCTCACTATTGGGTGAAACTGGCTGAAACAGTATTTGGCTCATATAAATATATTAATTAACAAGATATAAATACACAAATTAAAAAATTAAAAAAAGTCACATTGGAATGTTTATTTGGCCTTATTTGGCCCAGTAGAAATTACTATATGCTCCAAAAATGATTACAAATAATTTTCTTTATTTTTAAATCTTGAAACAGTTCAATCAATAGTAATTATATGATGATTACAGTCTCAGTTTATGTGATTA
This sequence comes from Astyanax mexicanus, assembly GCF_023375975.1. Lineage (NCBI taxonomy): Eukaryota > Metazoa > Chordata > Actinopteri > Characiformes > Acestrorhamphidae > Astyanax > Astyanax mexicanus. Next base: position 30,222,216 of record NC_064418.1, read on the forward strand.
CCTTTTTACTACAAATAGATCACACCCAGTTCTTGTAAATTTGACTTTTTCACTTTTATTGACTTTGTTACACAGTGTAATCATCTATTTTATCTCTGTAAGTGTTGGGAGAATCGTTTAATCTAATTTGGCTGTGGAAGATTAAACATTAGTCTCACCTGATCTGAACTCTCAGGGTGTAATACAAGATATCGATGTTGTTCACTGAAACCTTGCTCTCTGTTTCTCTCTCTCTCTCTCTCTCTCTCTCTCTTTCTTGTTGTCTCTAGTGAGGATGTGTGTAAGCGGGGCTTCACAGTGATCATTGATATGCGTGGCTCTAAGTGGGATCTAATCAAGCCGTTATTGAAGACTCTGCAGGAAGCGTTCCCGGCTGAGATCTGCGTCGCCCTCATCATCAAACCCGACAACTTCTGGCAGAAGCAGAAGACCAACTTTGGCAGCGCCAAGTTCACTTTTGAGGTAGTGAAAAACACTGTGTTGACTGCCATATATCTGTAGATGGGTGCCTGCCAATGTTGCTGACAGCTTTCGCTTTGTTGTGAGGATGTAATTAATTAGTGGACAGAGTGAGCCAGAGGAGTTTTTAATAGAACTAAACGACAGACATTAATTCTCCATATTTAATAACATTCCTAAGCAATTTATTAAACATAACAAATGGCTTTGTTCACCACTTGTTGCTTTCTGATAATGCATGAGGTTATATACAGTATTGTGCAAATGTTTTAGGCACCTCTGGGAATTTTAAGTAAAAAAAAACCTTCTTATCTGTAAAGAAAATGTTTATTAGCTTAGTAAAACACTAAAATTACAGTATATGCAAACAGCAATTTTACAAAAAGCATTGCCTTATCTGAGTTTAATAGAGTTATTTCTACTTCTCATCATATAATCAACACCCGGTTTGGTTAATCAAATCTTACTGATGTTAAATAAAGTGAGCTGTTGATGGAACTGAACATATACAAACGCTGGCTGAGGGCATCCAGGAGGAATGTGGAACTAAACCTTGTTCTACAAGCTCAGGATACAACCTACTTACCTAAAAATGAGAAATTCTTGTTACTTTTTACTGTTTTATGTTTATGTGCATCTGTTTAAATCATACGTGGTGATTTTTTTCAGGCAAAAACACTCATATTGCTGAGATAAATGAATTAATGTAAATTGCTTAGGTGCCTAAAACTTTTGCACAGTACTGTATATTGAGATTTCAAAGGCCATGGGATTGCAGTATGTGAACTGATCTTAATCTAAGGGGATGACTTGGGAATGGCTACACCTGTACGATGGTACATGTCCACTAGCATCCTGGGACAGCTGCCACATGCTATGGTGCATTCTGGGTTGTGTTGTACGGAACGCAGCCTCGCTGTCCAGCAAAAAAGTTCAACATTATTCGAATAAGTATGGCCATGACGCTGCGTCCAGCCAATCGAAGAAGAGTAGGCTGCAACATTCCACACATACCAGTATCGCACACACAAAACAGGCGCCTTTTAACCACAGAAGAGAAGATAAAAATGGCAAAATCTGGTTTTATAGAGCTATAGAATACAATGAGGTTAAAGTTTAAAATCTTAAAATTATGATTGCCTACTTTTGTCGCATCATTTCAATTCAAAAACATTAGATGCACTCACACGTCGAGCCAAGAGATCTGGCACAGCAAAATGCTTTAAACTAGTGTGCTAGTGGACACATCATGTATGTTGTGAGGTGTTACCTTGTTAGTAAAGCTGAACACTGGCCTGCATGCTCAGGGTAAGATTACTGAATTATTCAATTACTGAATACGAATGAGGCTGAATGGAAGGTGCCAGATGCAGACATTTAACATTCTTTGATCCCCAGTGCCTCGTGTGTATGTGTGTAATATGTCACATGGTGGTAATGATCGTGACCGGTGGCGTCTGACTGCATTAGTCCTTGCGAACAGCATTCTTTAGCTTACATGAGCCATCTCTCCTCAAAAGTCATGTGATGCAATAAAAGTTCACTGTATGTTGGTTTATAATGATGTAACAGTTAAATTAATTAGTATCTGGCAACATAAACTCAGCACAGTAACATTTTGTGCTCAGATTAATGACATTTTTCTTATTAAATGCCTTTTTCTAATTGCTTGGTTGAATCTCAGATTAGGCCTGTCATTACGATCATTATCATTATTGATTTATTGCACAGTATTTGAACAATGTCCTGAATAATAATAACGACATTATTATTGATCATTAAATGTTCGTTATTATGCTACTGCATTATCATTATGTCAGTAGCCTAAAATGATCTTAAAATTGCAACAATCATTTATCATTTATCGTTTTTAATACTTATTTCAGGAACTATATCGTCGCTGTCCAATGAAAAACACTTATCTTCATTTTTGTCGATTTTTAGTTTACTACATAATTTGAACAGATAAACTGTCCCTTACACTGTGACAAAATTTTTTGATGAACGAACAAATAGAAACGCTTCTAAATGACTTGGAATAAACTCTTTTTACATTGACTTCCATTGAAAGTTCACACAGTTTTTTATCTCTCCTGTAAAGTTGCTGTTTTGGAGATTTCATTGGACAGTGACAATATATTTTCCAAAAAAATATTGATTACTTTGATACATTCGTGCAGAGATTGTAAATTAAATGTGGTTAACTGAAATCAGTACAGGTATAGCTGTATGTGAGATACGTTTGAGATCGCGTTATACGATAGCTCTCATTAAAATTGCATATGTAAGTAATCATACACGAGAGGGAGTGCTATAATATGTAATAATGGCACTGCTGTGCTGCGGTCGTAGACACGAGGCCACAGGCCGACATCTGTTTGGTTATAAAAACTCTGCAAGTTAAAATAGTTCCATTGCTGCTCTGTTTGTAGCTGCCCTGTTTGGTTTGTATTTGGTTTGGAAGCGCTGCATCATGTTGCATTGGTTACCTGTATGTGGCGGAGTAACACATATGGAGCTTCAATTATAGTGGATTACCAGCTGATAAAGTTGCTGTTTTGGAGATAAGTGTTTTTCATTGGACAGCGACGATATATTGTCCAAAAAATATTGATTACATTGATACATTCGTCTGAAAAGAGACAAGAGCTCTTCGCCCTCTGTTGATTAATTTGGCCTCTCTTTTTTTTCCCTTCTTCCTTCTTTCTATCTTTCTTTCTTTATGCTAATAACAGACTAGTATGGTGTCAGTGGAGGGTCTGACCAAGTTAGTGGACCCATCTCAATTAACCGACGACTTCGAAGGCTCACTGGAGTACAACCACGAGGAGTGGATGGAGCTACGTGTAGCACTGGAGGAGTTCCTGGGCAGTGCTGTGCACCTCCTCTCACGACTGGAGGACCTGCAGGAGCTGCTGGCTAAGAAAGAGTTCCCCGTGGACGTGGAGGGCTCGCGGCGGCTCATAGAGGAGCACACGCAGCTGAAGAAGAAGGTGATGAAGGCTCCGGTGGAGGAGCTGGACCGGGAGGGTCAGAGGCTGCTGCAGTGTATACGTTCCAGCGATGGGTTCTCGGGGAGGAACTGTATCTCAGGCAGTGCAGACTTTCAGAGCGTGGTGCCCAAGATCGCCAGCCTGCTGGACAAGCTGCACAGCACCAGGCAACATCTGCACCAGATGTGGCATGTGAGAAAGCTGAAGCTGGACCAGTGCTTTCAGCTACGTCTGTTCGAGCAGGACGCAGAGAAGGTGAGGTTATGTCTTCCAGATATGTTTCTCTTATAAAGCATTATAGCATCTTTCAGCCTTAAACAAATCCTATATACATTATGCAAGTGGAATTATACAGTAGAACCCGCTGATAGTTATTAAAACCATCATGCTGTTTTTATGTGCCGATACTCATCACACAAGTCCAGTCTTCTATTTGTACGAATGCGGAGTGTCCAAAATACTCCAAACTGAAGGTCAAATTGCATAACCAGCAAAAAGATTGGTAGCTTTCCTGCTCCAATCTGCAGAGTCTGGCTGTTAGCATTGCGGCTGTCTCTCTTCAACCCTGCTAAAGTGCTTATATACTAGAGCTTAGATCAGGCCCAAAAAATCAATTTTTAAACTTTTTTGAGAAAAGAGAAGTCTTCAAATGATATGGTCAGTAGGTCACAAAAACCCTTCCTATCTTCCATCTATATATAACATAAAAGAGGAAAACCAGTATTGTAGATTGCATAGACCATTACATACTGATACTGGATATTTAACCTATTTATCAAGAAAAGGCAAAATGCAAGTCCCTGATACACATAGCGAGCGGAAAATGCTTCGGACACACCTACACACGTGTACACTGAAGTACCAGCATACCTCCGATTCCCTCTGTAAAATGGACAGAAGGACAAACTGTAGAGACTTTCAGCGTACAACAGGGCAACAAGAACAACAAACATACACTCTAATAAACAGAGGTACGACCTTTGAGTACTTTTTTGTACTCAAAGGTACACTTTTCATAATTGTACCCTCAAAAGTACAATATTGGTCTTTAGAGAGTCAGATTAGTTCCCTCTGAAGTACAAAGTCATTCCTAACAGCAATAAGTACGAATTTGTACCATTTAACCAACCGAAAGGTACATTCAGTCTTCTGTATCATTGTACTAATAAACAATATACATTTTAATTACACATTTTTTATTTGAAAGCCAGACAATTTTGGATCATCAAGTTTTTGACACATATTCAGTTGATGATAATGTTTATAATCTTTATAATCTTTACTGGCACAAAAACCATGGGTACAAAAAAGTTCTTTCACTGAAAGGTACTTCTTTGTACCTCAATATAAGGTACAGCCCCAGCGACAAGCTTTGTACTCTTTTAAGTACAAATCTGTACTGACTTTTCTTAGTGTGTATGCGCTTTCTCAATATTTTGCAGCATGACATGTTCTGCTGAACCAAGTGCTTGTGCACAAAAAGAGGTGCATTTGACGTGCAGTGTGAGCCCCTATGTCCGCCGGACCATACAGTGTGCGCGTATGAATCGCCGACGTGCGGTGTGAGCCCCTATGTCCGCTGGACCGTACAGTATGTGCGTATGAATCGCAGATGTGCAGTGAGCTCTCCACAATGCACCTGATTAAAAATAAAAAAGCAAAGTGTCCACCTGACTTAATACATTTGCAACAGAAGGAAAAAGATGGTGGTGAAATACATTGGTCATTATTTAGGTATTGAGATTTGTTATTGATGGGAACACTTTGTAACACATATTGTGCGCCCTCGAGATCAAGATTGACCTAAATCAATTGCCAGCGAAACTCAACAGTGCAGTCTTTTAATGGACACTGGACTGTCTTCATTCAAGCTGTCAGGCTTTCTGCCAAAGAACACCTTTATCACGACAAGCATTCTTCAAGAGAGCCTCGTCATGTTGCTGTTATTTCCCCAGAGATCTCACAGTGTTATTTCCTTCAGCTTCACAGCTTCGGAAGCGTCTCAGAGTAACTGTGTTAGTGGAGTCGCACTACTATAAAAAATAATCTTCGCAAAGAAAACACAGTTAAGCTGTAAGAACTCTAAGACTGTAGTGCCAGCGAGATCGATTGGTTCTGGAGAAGAATATGTGGGTTAAAACAGTCATGTTGAACAGTAGCTACATCATTTGTACTGCGCTCTCTCTCAGGGCTTTCCTCTGGTTTGAATACACAGTTCTGGTTGTACGGATGCACTCCAGCATTATAACATCTCCCCTGGGTGTGCGTGTTTACTCAAGACGCGCTTCTCACTGTCCTTGGACTGGATACAAAGAGTGAAAAAGAAATTCACTGGTGTCCTCTGCTTTCCTGCGGGGATGGAAAATGAAAAATCGAGTTGTGTTGCGTGTAAAGGCGTTCCGCTCTTTAAAAAAAAGGCGATTTACTGAGCAGTGGGCCAGGTAATAACAGAGAAAGCAGAGAATAGTCTTTTTACATTACATTACATTTGGCAGACGCTTTTGTCCAAAGCGACTTACAATATTGAAGTGCAAATAATAGAAGAGGTTAAGTACAAAAATAATAGAAGTTAAAAATAAAGCATCTATAGATAGGGCCTTAAGGAGGTCAGAGGGAAATAATGGGATAGAGGAGTAGAGAAGAGGAAGAAGGAGATGAGGTTAGAATTAGTTAGTTTTTTAGAGGTGTTAGGAGAGTAAGTGCTCTTTGAAGAGCTCTGTCTTCAGGAGTTTCTTAAAGATAGCGAGAGATTCTCCTGATCTGGTAGTGGAAGGTAGTTTGTTCCACCATTGGGGAGCTCTGTATGAGAACAGTCTGGGTTGCTTTGTGTGAGTGTTTGGTAAAGCAAGGCGACGTTCATTGGAGGAGCACAGCGGCCGGGAGGTAGCGTAAGCCTTCAGGAGTGAGTGCAGGTAGGAAGGAGCCTGTCATCACCTTGTAGGCGATTGTAAGTGCTTTGAATTTGATGCGAGCAGCAACCGGTAGCCAGTGGAGCTCAATGAGCAGCGGAGTGACATGTGCCCGTTTTGGTTGGTTGAAGACCAAACGTGCTGCTGCATTCTGAATCATCTGTAGTGGTTTTACTACACAGGCCGGGAGGCCAGTTAGTACGGCATTGCAGTAGTCGAGGCGTGAGATTACCACAGCTTGTACCAGGAGTTGGGTGGCCTGTTGCGTCAGAAACTGTCGAATTTTTCCGAAGTTGTAAAGCGCAAAGCGGCAGGATTTTAGTTGGAGGTGATGTTCCTTCATCCATGCGGATATGTCTGAGAGACACTGTGATATTCGTGCAGAGATTGAGTGATCATCTGGTGAGAACGACAGGTATAGCTGAGTGTCGTCAGCAAAGCAGTGGTAGGAAAAACCATGTGAGCGGATAACCCGACCTAGAGAGGTGGTGTATATTGAGAAGAGAAGAGGTCCCAGTACCGAACCCTGGGGAACCCCAGTGGGTAACGAGTGGGCTGGGGACAGCCGTCCTTGCCATGACACCCTGAACGAGCGCCCAGTGAGGTACGATCTGAACCATGACAGCGCATTGTCTGAGATCCCCATTTGCCAATGCATTCTAGTCTTGGATTAGCTTGATAAAAACACTGAAAACCTCCACATTGATTGATTGTGATTTTCTTAAGTGACTTATTGCTGCATTTACAGGAAACATGACCTATAGTGACAAACACGTTACTGTAGGTGACTCATCTTCTAGTTGACTCACAGCAGAGAGCTGATTCAACACTGAAAGTCAAATCACCAAACCCAGTCTTACTGTAACTGAGCAAAAACTACATACATATTATGATTACCATGATATACACTATAATGATATACATAATAAGGATGCGTTAATTAATAGTAACTATAAACAAACTAGCTAACATACTAGATTTAGCAGCAAGCTAGCTAACATACTAACTTTAGCGGCGAGCTGGCTAACATAATAATTTTAGCTAACTAAAGCGAGCTAGCTAACGTTACCAGGGATAGAACTAAGGTTAGAGGAAAGCAAGCTAACATAAACGACGATCTATTAAATACTAAGGTTAGAAGCAAGTTAACTAATGTAAGCAGCAAGATAGCTAACATACTTATAACTTTAGCTAACTTAAAAGAGCTAGCTAATGTTACCAGGGATAGAACTAAGTTTAGCGGAGAGCTAGCTAACATTAGTGGCGAGTTAGTGAACATACTAATGACAGCGAAAAGTTAGCTAACGTTACTGGGGAGAGAACTAAAGAAATTTTGACTACATTTTTGGTATTAAACTTTCAGATGGTGCTTTTAATGCTGGTGGGAAAACAGTGGTCTTTTGTAAACATCTAATCCGTGGCGAGAACTAAGATTAACGGAGAGCTAGATAACATTAGTGGCGAGTTAGCTAACATATTAACTTAATAACATATAAGCTTATTTAACATATTAACAAGCTAGCTAACATAATAAATTTAGCAGCAACCTAGCTAACATACTAACTTTAGCTAGCTAATGCAAGCTAGCTAACATTACCAGGGATAGAACTAAAGCTAGCTAACATTAGCGACGAGTTAGCTAACGTACTCACGTTAGAAGCAAGCTAACTAACGTAAGCAGCAGGATAGCTAACATACTAACTTTAGCTAGCTTAAAAGAGCTAGCTAGTGTTACCAGGGATAGAACTAAGTTTAACGGAGAGCTAGCTAACATTAGCAGCAAGTAAAAAATGATGACTACATTTTTGTGTCTTAAATTATATTTATTGAGGTCTTAAAAAGCTTTAAATTTGACTTTTAAAATAGTTTTAAAAGAACCCTGAAGTACCTTTGTCCATATACGTTATTTGACTACTTAAGGAGAGTCAGTTACATCCTATCTCTTCTCCTCTCCCTCTCCCTCTTCATCTCCCCCTCCCTCTCTCTCTCTCTCTTCCTCTCTGACTCCTTCATGCTGGTGTAGTGGTGCACCTGCTCCTAGAATCTGAAGCGCTGCTCATTCCACACTATTATTTGGCACATTCAGAGTTTAAAAGCGGCTTCTTTAGCATTCAGCGCTGCTTAAATAGCGGCTTTTCGCTGTAATCCCAGTGAAGACCGCTCATATCTCCACAGCTCCAGATCAAAGAGCGTAATAACGCCGAGCAGAATGAATCCAAATGTCCGTGTGTGTTTCTCTTTAAGAGTGCGGGCTATGAGGTGACCTCACTTTGGCTCTCTCTTTCTCTGTGATTACCGTGCGTTTGATCTCCACCACGTCGGGTTGGAGATAATTCTCTTGACATAAGGTGGATGCCCTCAGGGTTGGTCAGCAGAGCTGTTTTGAAGCCCTGCTCTGCGGCAGCAGATTTTCAATAAAGATGTGATGGTGGGGAAATAGTCTGGCGGGACAGGCCCGATCGCCTGAGGGGAGGGAAGGTTTTGTTCTAGTGATTAAATTTCTTTAGAGGACAGTGTGTGATTTTTAATCAGGATGTCAGTCAGGAGTCGGATGGCTTTTAAGATAAGCACTTTTCTGTTTATTTTGGAGCAGACAAAGCTGAAAGTCATTTGCCTTGTCATTGTGCCAGGCCTTACTGCGTGGCAGGACCTGGCGCAGGCAGTCATCGGGCTAATTAACGCTCTGGCTCATCCTTTCAGTCTCAGCTCAGTCTTATTAAATTGAACTGTCGATGTAATTTACTTGAGACAAAAGGTGGGAAAGGTATCAATTAGGTTGTTTGTCATGTCGTGTCCTGAGTGTGACAGTTATCATTAGCTTTCACCTTTAATTCACACCACGCATGCCAGTCACTCCAACTGTGCAGTGAAAATACAGGGGTTGGACAATGAAACTGAAACACCTGTCATTTTAGTGTGAGTGGTTTCATGGCTATAAATTGGAGCAGCCTGGTGGCCAATCTTCATTAATTTCACATTATTGCACCAGTAAGAGCAGAGTGTGAAGGTTCAATTAGCAGGGTAAGAGCACAGTCCTGCTCAAAATATTGCAATGCACACAACATTATGGGTGACATACCAGAGTTCAAAAGAGGACAAATTGTTGGTGCACGTCTTGCCGGTGCATCTGTGACCAAGACAGCAAGTCTTTGTGATGTATCAAGAGCCACGGTATCCAGAGTAATGTCAGCATACCACCAAGAAGAACCAACCACATCCAACAGGATTAACTGTGGACGCAAGAAGAAGCTGTCTGAAAGGGATGTTCGGGTGCTAACCCGGATTGTATCCAAAAAAACATAAAACCACGGCTGCACAAATCACGGCAGAATTCAATGTGCACCTCAACTCTCCTGCTTCCACCAGAACTGTGGATCCAAACTGATCCAAATCTAGATTGTTTGCTCTGATTGTGTGATTTGAGCTTGTATGAAACCCAATCTTTTATTTATCAAATCAAGTCAAATCAAATATATTTATATAGCGCTTTTTACAACTGATGTGGTCACAAAGCAGCTTTACAGAAACGTGGTCACAGGACAAAATCAGGCAAAACATTGAACATAAAATATACAGAATACAAAAATCCCCAGTTAGCATGGAGGCAAGGAAAAACTCCCTCAGAGCTGGAGGAGGAAGAAACCTTGGGAAGTCTTTATACATAGGTTTCATATATTCAGGGGTATAGCAGCACCAGTAATGGAAGCAGTCAGAGAGTTCAGGGGAATTTTCACATAGATTTATAATGAGATTATTTCTCTTATTTCTTACATTTGTTGCAGCCATGCATTCTTTTTTTCACATGATGATACACACCCTTGCAGCTACTAGTCCACACCACACCACACCACCAAGAGCTGAAATACCATAGCAACTACTTGCAACCACTATCTTAACACCACCAAAATCACCTGATAACCACTTAGTAACACCAGAGGGCCAACTAGGGGGCTATAGCAAGACCAGTGCAACCAGTTTTGGTAAACATAGCAACCAATATCTATCAACCACCAATCAACACCACAGCATCAAACCTAAAATACCTTGGCAACCACCTAGGATGCTTTTCCACTGATATGGTGCCGGTGCTGGTGTCAAATTTCCAAACAGTTCCAAACCAAGCGGTTTTGTGCTTCTTCACCGCAAAATCACAGGTTCTCGACCAGAAAGGCAATGCAGTTCTGGCCCCACATTCTTGTTGGTCTGAAACCAGTGAACCTCTTACAACAAAAGGCGTTCAAAGCGTCCCCTGACTTCTGTTTCCAGTTTGTGGACGATGCCCACATTCATATACGTAGTGAGTGACTCCTTGGTTTTTAAAAGGTTCACAGGAACTGGCACCAGCCCTATGTGTTGGTGGAAAAGAGGTATTAGTTACCCTATAGAGGCTCATCTACCTACCATCTAAGCAGATAGGAGACCCTAGCAACCACCTAACAAAACCCTAGTGACCACATGGAATACAATTGTAGCTGCCTAGCATCCCCCCTGCATTCACTTACCAGTACCAAAAAAGGCACATTGGATTCCATCAAAACCACCAAGAAACGCCACCACAACCACCTGTAACACCAAAGTAACCATCAATTTAACCACATGGGACACCCTACATTTTTTTACACTAGTAAACACCTAATAGCAACAGCCTAGCAACTCCTGAGAAGTGTAAACCAGCTGCACAACCAGCTGCATTCCCTACACTTTACACAAATTACTATTTTTCATTCATCATAAAACCTTTTTAAGCAAAACACACGTTTGACAAGTTCAATCCTTTAAAAGGCACTGGGGCCGATATCCATACCAGGAGATTTCAGCCGTGTTACAACTTAATGAACTGCAACCCTAAAACCTGCTGTTTCCGTGTGCCGGTTGCCATGACACTGAACCTACCAGCCCTTCCAGTCTGAGCAAACAGCTCATATCTCACTGATACTCACTGATTTAGAAGCCAATAAAGCTTTTGTCTGGGGAGGTTTATATAGCTCTCATTGACAAAATTTTATTATCCCTTCTCCTTTATCACGCATTGTGTCACAGCTTTTGATTAATAATGCTTTACTGTGTTTTAATGTTTTAATAATGTTGTGTAAGGAAATTAAATGGCATAACCGGCTTTTAGTTTATTTGATTTCCTTTTTTTCTTCCATGGATTTTACTCCTATTCTGTGTATAAATGTCTGCGAACTGTTGGATTCTGGAGAAAAACAGGCTTATGCTGCAGTTCTGTTCATTCTGTGCTTTCTTCTGTTCTGTCATTAGATGTTTGACTGGATCAGCCACAACAAGGAGCTGTTCCTGCAGAGCCACACTGAGATCGGAGTGAGCTACCAGCATGCCGTAGACCTGCAGACGCAGCACAACCACTTCGCCATGAACTCTATGGTACAGCAGTCATATACAGAACAGAGAAAATGTTTATTTTTGTTGTTTCATCCCATTAATCTTAATTTGGCCCTGTTTAAATGAATAGAAGTGATTTATTATTTATTGTGTGTCAGGGAGTCTTTTTTCTGCCAGCTGTTCATGACTGTTTTACGTGTGTGAGTGTATATGAACTTGCAAATGCATGCGCATTTGTGTTTAGCAGCGTATGGAATGACCCAGTTTGCACTTGTGGTGGTGGAGCATACTCTCCTCTCTTCCTACCCTCTATTTGTGTCATAGTACAGTACATCTACAATATTGACCAGTCTGCTGTTAAACACTTCTTTAGTAAAGTCACTGGTTTTATATTTATGTAAAACTGACCAGAGGAAGCTCAGGAAATCACTATGGGCTTGCATTTAAAGTCATTCCAACATTGTGTAATTAAGTAGGATGCTAATTATTTCCAGAGTGTCCATTTAAAAGTTTCATAGACGGACACATATCTACCAGATCTACCATTGAAAAGAAAATAAATGAATCAATAAAATAGATAAAGTTAAAGTTTACTTGCTCAATTTTGCTGTATTATTGCAAAGATATCAGCAGGAAAATTGAGAAATATAAAATTTAACAAGCATACATGTTTGTCGATCATAGAGTTTTCTTTACATAACTTTCTAAAATGATTCTATATATTCAGAAATCATTCAAGTATCAAATAACCGTTTACTATAATAAATAGATCCCTTTTTGCTTTAGGATATAAAGTGGTATGAAACAGTTTGGGCACCCCTGATCATTTTCATGGTTTCCTTAATAAATCATTGTTTTTTTTTTCAAATCAGCAATTTCAGTTAAATACAGTATATCATATAGCAGACGAACACAGTGATATTTGAGAAGTGAAATGAAGTTTATAGTATTTACAGAAAGTGTGCAATAATTCTTTAAACAAGGCAATTAGGCACGTGCATAAATGTGGGAAAATTTACATGAATATTTAGTAGAGCCTCCTTTTTGTCTTCCAATAAATAGTGCTAAAGTTATATAAATCAATAAAACGACAAGGGTTCCCAAATCTATGCACCTGCCTAATTTGGGTTAAAGAATTAAACTTCATTTAACTTCTTAAATATCACTGTGTTTATCTGCTATATTATATATTCAAATAAAATGTCTGTTCAGAACAACCAATGATTTATAAAGGAAAATCATAAAAATATCATACCACTGTAGGTTTAACAGTATTAATTTATCTTCAAACCAAATTGTGTGTAAGTGTAAAAAAACAAATCAACCACAAGATATAGACAGAAACACAGTGTTCAGATATTCAGATATTATTATGGTGCAGAAGAAGCTTTTTTTACTTTTAACTGCAAAGTTATAGTAAATTAACACTATACCTGATCAAGTCCTTGACCTTCAAATTATCTCTTATACCTTTAGTACAACAGCTTTACTTTATTCTTAAATTCTACAAAAGCAAACAAATTACAGGAATGACAAAAGTTAATCTTCTTTATTTTTTTTTTTCCAAACAGCATCCATATGTGGCATCTCTATATTTTTAAGAATGTAGAAAACAAGCATACAACTTTTTTCCCTTATATTTAATGATGTTGCGCTGTTTTTTTTTTTTGCTTTTCCAGAATGCATATGTGAACATAAATCGGATTATGTCGGTGGCATCGCGGTTGTCGGAGGCAGGTCACTACGCGTCCCAGCAGATAAAACAGATCAGTGCTCAGCTGGATCAGGAGTGGAAGAGTTTTGCTGCCGCTCTTGATGAACGCAGCACCATTCTGGCCATGTCTGCTGTCTTCCACCAGAAATCAGAACAGGTGAAGCACATATTACTTTTTTGTCTGGAAGATTTAAACATCAACACCATGACTATCAACTACACAAACATTATGGGGCCAAATGGGGGTGCGGATATAATATGCCATTTAAATAGCTTTTTTTAATTTTTACCTCAATGCTTTTACCGCATATTCCGCTGAATGGGTGCCATTTCTGTCCCCAGGAAATTACATTTATAAATGTGCACACAAATCACATTTTTTGTCATAAATATCAATTATTTAAACATGCAGTCAACCATTTCTTTACAATAAAGACTTTCTTGAGAGGAAATTAAGGAAATAGGTGGAATTGCTTTTAAACATGCTTTTTAAATGTCACATGAGGTTTGTAACAATCTTCAGCTTGTAAAACCCTGTAAAAAACATTATGTAAAGCTGCCTGAGATTGACCAGTTTCATGTTTTGAATAGTTAAATAAATGTTTTATTAGATTCAGAGTTAAAAAAAAATATTTAAAAAAATAAGTTTAATTTGGAAGAAATACAACAAGCAAATGGCACCCATTTAATGGAATGGCCCATATATACTCCAATACTTATTACAGAGACTACAATGACGTATCCTAAAGTACGAAAAGTTTACTTTTAATGTGTTAAACTGCATAATGTTTATAACATTTAAAACTATGACCATAATGCCATGTAGTCTATTAAGGTAAAACATGCTGTCAATAGGCACTTAAGCAAGTATGACCTACAGTATGAGATCTTTATAGTCGAGCAGAGTGCCTCTTTATCTCTGTGCTGAATCTCTGTGTATCTGTACTGGTCTGTGCCCAGTTTCTCTCTGGTGTGGAGGCGTGGTGTAAGATGTGCAGTGAAGGAGGGCTTCCCTCAGAGATGCAGGATTTGGAGCTGGCCATCCACCACCACCAGACTCTATACGAGCAGGTCACACAGGCCTACACTGAGGTAAGCTGCTTATATTCACCTACATACAGAACGTGACAATATGTTAATGGTGATAATTAGGACTGTAATAATAGATTGTGACTCATAAAGCACATTCCCAGCCTCCCTCTAACCCACAGCATCACATTCAGTTCAATACCACGCGTCACATTCCCAACTGCAGGCTAGAGCTCGATTCTGCCAGCTCTGTTTAACATTATCCATCAAGCAATCCATAATTAATGTCAATATGTTCATCTGTTTGTGGTGTGTGCCTCTGTCAGTAATGTAGCTAAATATATATTAATCTAGCTAGTAATGGATGAATGTTTACTGTATACATGATTATGCCATATATAGGAAACTATATGTCAGCCTGCCTCTTCTGTTTGATGATTGACCAGCAGATAGGATTTATAGGTTCTTGACTATGTTTAATGCTTGGATAAGACAAGATTTCATATTTATTTTATTTGTGTATGAGTATTTTTGTCATTTTGTCTATTATTTCATGAAAAGTAACAATAATATCAGTTTTAGTGAATAGGATTTTTACATTTCGGACTCTTATTTTGTATGCAAAAGAGATTGTGGGCTTGCCATATCGATTACTTTCCAGAGTGCTTCCTTATTCCTAAATGACACAGATACTGGATCTGCTGCCATAACAAGCAGTGAATCTTAGTGAATAACAAACTAACTAATGAAGGCTGTAAAACAGAATGAGTTCAGAATTCAACAAGGGTCTCCTGAAGACTTTTACACACCAAAACTGAAACAGTTAGTTTAAAGAACATCTTTTTTGACCCCAGCTTGTTTGTTAATTTATAAAAACACAGACATCTGTTTTTTGCCTGTAGCACAGTTAAACCCGTGAAGGCGCTGCAGAGAAAGAAAAACATTTTTATTTAAAGGCTAGGAAATGTTTATACAATTTTTAAGCAGGACTGCGATGTTTCATTACTTCAAAGGAACACATTTCATTTAAAAAATGCTATTAATAAATAAAAAAAAAACATGGTTTATGGTTTTGGCTCTTTAAGTTTAATTTTAAAAATGGATTAAAATGTTTAATATGTGCAGAACATGTTTATAATGAGTTTGTTTAATAGGATTAAAGTCTATAATATTATTTTCTTATTAGCACTCAGAGGAAAAACTAATTTACATAATATTTTTTGGATATTTTGGACACAATAATTATTCCTTTTTTATTTTGTAATTTCTTGGCACATCTGAATTTTTTCCAGAAGTAGAAAAGAAAGAGAAGATTCTTCCGTCCGCAGTTTTGGTGTGAAATTACGTCAAATATGATTTTTTTTCTCTGCTTTTTGTTGTTCTTCCAATACAAACATAAACAGGAAATAAATATGTATATAACAAAACGTGTGTAATTGCAATCATTTTCTTGGAGAAATATTTAATTTTGTGGAAAAAAAATTAGAGGTGCCAATACTTTTTGTCATGACTGTACATATAATGTACATATAGTGTATAAATTATGGATATTGAATGATCATCACCCTACCTTATCCCTAATTTGTTGTCGAATGTATTGGAGAGGCATCATTTTAGAGAACACAGTTTCCACTCCTCCGCTGGAATCCCTTCCAGCATTAATTAGCTGGCTTTTTTGTGCCGTACTGCTGGGAAAATATATGTATGGCCTAAACAACATAATTCATACAGTCCAATAAAAAAAAAAACAGTGATCAAATGTTTTAGTTTCAGCTGTATTTATCTTTTTCACTCACATCTGGCTCTTTCTTGATTTTATTTTCATTTTAATTTGGAAAAGCAAGCATTTCTTTATTCTTTATTTTACTCCAGAGTGTTTGGGTACTGGGCTCCAGAGGATGTGGTTTGTTGTGTTTCATGTTTAAACAGATGAAACCTGCTGTGTAATATTTTCTTATGTAGATTTGAGTGGAACGTACAGCTCGTAGATTCAGCTATGCTCTGCTGCTCTGGAGCTGCTGCACGCATGTTTTCCAACTACTGCAGAATCAATGGTGACCTTTTCTGGTGATATATCTTGTTTAAAGATATGATCTGTGTGGAACCCACTGTAGGATATTAGTGACCGGGCTCTTGTAGGCACGGCCTTTTTTTTCCCAGTAAGAGCAAACTTTTCCTGAGAGAGCGATGAGAGGTTAGCATTTACAGTAATCTTTATATTCTAAAGGACACTTTATCCTTCTGTGCCTTATTTAGTGGCATCTGTAAAAAGAGCTCGGCAGTCTGTGAGAGTCTCCCACAAACCCAAAAAAGATTTAACGACGTTTGCCCTTATCGTGCTGAAGGAGAAAACAATCCTTCTAAAAATGCCACCCCTTTGCCATAGAAATGTGATTATGGGTTTAACAGAGTTGATTTATAGAGTGGAGTGGAGAGCAGCATTCAGAGGGAGCTTTAGGATGAATGATGAAAAAAGCATGAAAAGCATGAAACAGACATCATTTGGTTTCACACTGGCACGCGTGTTATCTTCATTACCACGGCAGATAAGATCAGAGCTGGAGAGTGTACATGATATGCTGCTGGATTCGGCTGGAGGCTCACTGGTAACTGTGTTATGCCAAGCTCAGACTTCACGACACTTTTGTCCCTCACAATGTTCACTGTCAGATTAAGCAGTTATCTTCGTTTTGCGTCGTTCTCGGGGGACTGGCAACACTACATGTTGGTCACCAACCAATCATCGTCCGCGTCCTCGCGTGAGTTCGTAGGTCATCGCGGGGGAGAAGCATAGAATCTGACAATCATTGCTACAGAAGCCCTTTGCGTGTTGGAAGAGCTTTTGTGCTCAGAAAAACTAAAAAAAAGGGGGGAAAAGCGACTGTGGGCTCATTTTCTGGGTGACCCAAATGGACTTTACATGCTTTTTGTACTCCAGAGAGAACTTAAGGTATATGGTAAAAATGTAGCTACTTAGGTTTCAGTGAATGTAAACAGAATATTTCATGGATGAAGTAGATTATTAGATGATTATTAGATTATTCTTCTGTTTCTCTGGTCCAGCAAACTGCAGGAGCACCACCCCGCTTCCTTTTCCCGTGTTTACATCTGTGTGCCACAAAACACTCTGGCTTCCTATTGGTCAGAATCAGGAAGCATGTAGAGGAGCATGTCAAACTAGGCGATAAAATACAAAAAAATTCTAACATGCTAGTCTTTCCATTGGATGCTCCAACAGCGTTGCTCACGTCAAATTACTGCTCTTTGACTGTGTCACACTACACGGACCTTTGTCGCTCGCGACACTGAAATCCGGATCTGACGCACGCAATGTGTCGGCGCCGACAAAATTGGGTCAAAATCGGGCTAAAATCGTGTAGTGTGATCCGGGTATTACCCCCTCACACTGTAGGCAGACTCTTTTAAAATGATAAAGTAACTGAATACAGACAGTTTTCTTCACTTCTGCATCTCAGTTTCTGTAATAGTAAAAAGCAAACCTGGGCACTGTCTCTGGCCTGTGTGAGATTGTTGGTAAATTAAAAGGGAAAAGTAAAACTGTAAGTCGCGCTATCCGCACCAAAAACCGATGTGCACGTCTAAACGGTGTATTACGGTAGCCGCGTGCACAGCGGTGCTGGAGGAGCAGAGGCTCGCGCTTCTCATGCAGAGACTGAAAACAGAACAGAAACAAGTTTTACAGCTAAATAAACATAATTTACCAGATCTAATCAACAAATATACACCAGAAATACAGCTACCTATCTGTAAAACAGTCTTTATCAAATGATAGCACAAAAGTCTTATTAACATGTTAACAAGTTAACATTGTTATCTGTATTCATAATGTATGTTTCCAGTAATATTACTGAAAAATAAGACAAGAGTTTGGAGCTCTACAAAACAGGAAAATCAAAGGAATATTATAATTACACCACTAAATTCTTAAAGATTTCTTTCTCGTGTATTCGAAATGTTTCAAGTGATATTACTGTATCATTTTGGAGTAATGGTATGCCAAACTTAGGAAAAATCAGTACCACTTTAAAATAAGACTACCTTTATGAAGGGTTTATAAATGGTTTACAATTACTTTATTAATTGTTACTAATTAGGTTGTAAATGCCTTAAAAATAATTAATAATCAGATATAACACATACGTAGAAAGGGCAACAATATAGATGGCGGCTGGTTCACTATTTGGCAAACAACAGGTCATTGCTGCCCTTTCTGCGTATGTGTTATAACTGATTATTAATGATTTTTAAGGCATTTACAACCTAATTAGTAACCATTAATAAACTAATTGTGAACCATTTATGAACCCTTTATAAAGGTAGTCTTATTTTAAAGTGGTACCGAAAAACCTTTATTCAGATGTTAATAAAACAGATTTGATCACAATTGTGTGCTGTCCTCCACATTTCCACATCAGATTTTCAGCCTGAATTTAATGCACTTGTTCAAGCCCAAAACAGGCTAGATGTATTTCACTCAACACAAAAAAAGAACTGATGTCGAACAAACATACAAATGCATTTATTGAATGTTCTTTGTATGAAGTGATGCTGGTCTTTTGAAAATCTTTTTTTTTGTGTAAAGTTGTGTAGCTGATAGTGTAGCTACACTATATATATATATTTGGCAAAATCGAGCTAAGTGTGTTAGTCTTGCCCTCTAAAACTGTTACAATTTCTCATGTGGCCCCTTGGAAGCAGAGGAAACTGTCCTGCATGTTAATGTTAAACGTTCGGTTTGTGCACTGCTGTCTGTTCTTGGGTGTGTGTAACAAGCAGGGGTGTATGTGCGTTGAGTGCGTGCCGAACGCCTGTGTTGCCAACATGAACAATGAACGTCTGAAGGTTGACTGTTGTCTAGGTTAATTTCAGTCAATGGCACACCTGTGTTTTTCGTTGCCAGATAGCAATACGGCAGAAATTTACCTGAACATACCTCACTTCCAGACCAATACGTCCATCAGCGTAGATATAGTCACAAGTGCCTTTGCTATTTAAACAGCTCAAAGCATGAAAATAGACTGTTTGTGGGGTACAATATAGCAATGAGCATGATAGGGCCCTAAGTATGAAAATGCCCTTATACAATATGTTATCTATTTGAGAAAGTTGATAAAGGAGTCGAGTAATGTTGCCAGAACTTTTAGCATTAGAATCTTTATAATGAAATATATTTTGCAGGTGAGCAATTTATCAACCAATCTTATATTAAATTATGTTAAAACAAATTTATTTAAAGTTGTTTTTTTTCCAACTGATGTTGTGACATGCACTGCTATCGTAGGTGTCTTTGAGCGTATGTTCTTTTCTTTAAGTATTCACAGAAAGAAAAGCAGCAATGAGAAAAGGAACAGAAAGTAAGCTATGTTGGTGCACAGATAATAACTCATGGAGTTTAAAAGTCTTGGACAGATTTTCTGCACAGTTACTTGCAAACATGCTTGAAATTTAGTTTCACTAGGTGTTCTCTGTCCTCACTGTCTTTCATTTGTCCCTGTATTTATTGGCTATTTGCCCCTGTATCTCTCTCTCTGCAGGTGAGCCAGGATGGGAAAGCGCTGCTGGATGTTCTGCAGCGTCCGCTGAGCCCCGGTAACTCAGAGTCTCTGACTGCGACAGCAAATTACTCTAAAGCAGTGCACTGCATCCTGGACGTGGTCCACGAAGTTCTCCATCACCATCGCCGCCTCGAGAGCATTTGGCAGCACCGCAAAGTGCGTCTGCACCAGAGGCTCCAGCTGTGTGTGTTTCAGCAGGATGTACAACAGGTAAAGTAGACATGTACATACACGCACATTATATACACACACAGTTTACGCATATAGTCACCACTAAAAGATCCTTATAAATAATGCACTATCAGTAAAAGGAAATGATGCTATAAAAAAAAAAAATATATATATATATATATATAATAACGGCAAACAATTTATTGTTCTAAATTAAATGTCACAATATAGTATTGTTGATTTTCTGTGGAGATTTAAAATATTTTTTTTATACACACAATACATCCCAGCTTAGTTTCTTAAAGAAGAACTCCGGTGTAAAATTGACTTTTGGTGTAGTAAAAAAAGAAAAAGAGTACAAACCTTTGTTGAATAGCCCACTTCTAATCAGTACAGTGATGGCAGTTAGTACTCTTTATCATGCTTTACTACATCAAAAGTCGATTTTACACCGTAGTTTTCCTTTAACAGCTTTTTATGAATAATTTATTCTTATATAGGGCCTTTATAGACACCCAAGGACGCTTTACACAGAACTATTTACACTCGTCCACATCCACACTGTTAAAAAAGCACCAGCAAATCGTGCACAGCGTACTCTTAACCGGAAATGACAGTCCATCCGGCGGACTGCATCAGAGAGTCTGAGGATTTGACCCAGCACCAGGGCTATACATACATATACAAACACCAGGTATAGTATCATATTTTTGTAGACAATTAATGGCGTTTTCACAACAGCGATATTTGGTCCGGTTAAAATGAACTCTGGTTCTTTTGTACCGGACCAAATCCTGCTAGTGGAGGTGGTATCGGTACGGTCCCAAACCAACTTTGGAGTGGATCACTTGTGGTGAAAACGTGATCCGGTCTCGATCCGACCCAGCTATCAAATATACTCCTTTTATCTGAGCTAAACTGCTGATAAGGCACAGTTTAATCTGATATATTAGCAAGATAACGCTAATTACCACAGCTATGAACAAACCCTGTCTCTGCTGCTTCATGCTGTTTACACGTACTGAATGTGCAGCGTTCACTACACTACGTTTACTACGTCTCGTTGAAAACACTGTGTTTGAAGATATACACACTGGAACACGAAATCTTCTTGCTATATTTACTTTCTTGCTTACACGCCAGACAGCTCTGGCCAATCAGAGGAGACTTGTTTTTTTTTTTTGGTGCGCATTTTGGTGCGTTTAGGTTTATGCCTCTGTGAAACCAAACCAAACAGATGGAAAAAACACACCAAGTAAAGAACTCATTAACTGATCTGGACCATAGAAACGAACTACAGGTGTGAAAACACCCTTAAGGTATCCATGATTTTGGACATGGAGTCTCCACACAGATAGGGACTTGAACCTAAGACTCCAGTGCTGGGAGGTAAACATGCTAACCACTGAGCCACTGTGCCGCCCACGGTCATCTTTAATGATGGAGAGTGTGTTTTATAGGATCTGTATTTGTTCTGAGTAGGGCTGGCATCTCACAGGGCATCTCACGATACAATATTATCACAATATGTTGCTCACGATAATAATGACATCACAATACTGTGATTCTGCAGTACTCAGTATATTGCAAGACAATTCTCTATGATACTTCATGGCATCTGTGTTACTGAAAAGGATAAAAAGAAAATTCTTAATAAAACAAATACCAAGAATTATGGATTTATTGGTGTTGGTTTCACAGAATTTGACAACCAATATGCTTCAAAGCGGGTTTAACCTATTTAATTGATTAGCACTACCACATAATAGAGTAATGAAGTAGTAACTTCAGTAAGTCAAACTGGGGAATGAGTCATAAGGAGTTTAGAGCGCCTATGTTTCAATAAAAATATTGATATATGATACCACCTATCGAAAATGTATTGCAAACCAAAAATCATATGATATATCGTAATATCGTTATTTTGTCCCACCCCTAGTGCTCAAAGGGAATCTCAACCCTCTATTTGACAACATAGAAGAATACATTAAACAAACCATGTCTGAACAATACTGAAGTGTATTACTGCATTCATACTGAAGTTGATCATATCTACATACCGAATAAAGTACATTTTTCTGAGTAGAAGTGGATAAATGGAAACATTTGAAAGCCCTTCCTTAAGCAAATTAGACTTATGCATTTCTGTGAGGGACGTCGTTTGTTCTTGGTGTACCTAATTCAGCCCATACCAACACACCATACCTATATAAATGACATTTTCATATATACCATTCCTTCAAGAACTTACTCACACTGTTTTAATGACCTGTAAAACATTCCCCTCCAAACTTAAACAAATCACTTATTTGCTCAAGCTTCCTCACATGTTAATAAGCTACGATATATCCGTATAGAATAAACCCATACAGAATACCGTGAGGAGATTTGTCAACGGTTAATCATAAGTTTAGAGTTATGCATTTTTTCCCCTTTCAATATTTTCAGGGTTGGATTTGGGCCCAGAAGTACAGTTAATATCCCCTGCCTGAGCCCCTGACTCTGTGTGAGTCAGTGATGGCTGTGGGCCAGATTTCACCCCAAAGACACACTGGCTTTATCTGTGCAGTGAACTCGTGGGCCTGCGTTCACTCTGCTGCCAGAGCACAGCTGGCTAAACCAACACCGGGGGAAAGAAGTGAATCAATTTACATGATTCAAATGTGTCGCATATAAATCATATATGTTACGTGAACTCAGAACATAAACTTATTTAGTTTACTTCTTTTGGCCAGAAAAGTGTGAATATAGCATAGTTTATTCATGTGCAACTGTTTGACACGTTTGATACATCGATTCTAAATGCTTTTTTTTTTTTTTTTTCAGTGCACGAACCAAATCAGCATCTCAGAATAGACCACAAAAATGAATGGTTAATGTCTAGTTGTGGTCTCTAGTATGAATGAATGTCATGTGAGACATTTTGTGTGGGAAAAAAATGTTTACAGAGATACAGCCTTAGTTGTAAAGATGTAGCACTGACTGCTAGGTAAAGTTAACCCTTAAACTTCACTTTACATCAGACTCTCACTGCCAAAAGAAAGGCTGCTGGGTTCTCCATAACCAAAGAAATTATGAAAATACAGACTCAAGCTTGGATTCATTCCTTCTAATGAATGGTTTCATTCCTTTATTCAGTCTCTGTGTTAATAGTCTGTTATCATTCTGTTTTATATTAATTAATTATATTAATTATTATTTCATTTCCATTGCTACGCTGATGATGTCCAGTTTTACATTTCTACCAAATCCATCACTACTGCATCTCTTACTGTTCTGACAAATTGCCTCACTGAAATAAAATCCTGGATGAAAACCAACTTTCTCAAATTAAACTGTGATAAATCTGACATGATTATTATCGGTCCGAAATCCCTGACAAAAAACACAACAAACTTCCAGCTCACGATTGACAACTCTACATTGTCTCCTTCCTCAAACATCCGTAATCTTGGAGTCATTTTTGACAGTAATCTTTCATTTGACAATCATGTAAATCAAATCACAAAATCTGCTTTTTTTTTCATCTAAAAAACATTGCACGCCTTCGTCCATCACTTTCCTTTTCCTCCGCTGAAACCCTGATCCACGCTTTCATTACATCTAAAATTGACTACTGCAACAGCATTCTTTACGGCACATCTAACAAAATCTTAAATAAACTTCAATATATTCAGAACTGAGCTGCACGTCTCCTCACTCGTTCTCCCTCCCGCGACCACATTACACCTGTCCTCCAACACCTTCACTGGCTCCCTGTCACTCATCGTATTCAATTAAAAATTCTTTTATTTACTCACAAAGCTCTCCATAATCAGGCCCCTCCCTACCTCACTGACCCGCTTCATTATCATACTCCTTCCCGTTCACTTCGATCATCTGACGCCAATCTACTCTGCTCTATTTGATTTCTATTGTATGGTATTGATGATGTTGATGATGATGATGATGATGATGATGATGATGATTATTTCCTATGTATTTTCATATTGTGTTTTTTTTTATGCAATGTAAAGCGTCTTTGAGTATCCTGAAAAGCGCTATAAAAATAAAATGTATTATTATTATTATTATTATTATTATTATAAAATCTACCTTACAATTCTACTGTATTTTCCACACTATAAGGCACCGGATTGTAAGGCGCACAGGATTATAAAGGCTCGCTTTCAGTGAATGTCTATTTTCTGGTCCATTTTTTTATACATAAGCCGCACTGGATTATAAGGCACATTATGCATCACTAGTAAGGAACAGGGGTGTCGCCATGTTTTACTTTTAATTCAGCAGGTCTCTCTGCTGGGTGGTGATGGGGTGACTAACTAAGTTAAGTAAAGCTAAGCTAAATATTGTGAGCAGATTTGTCAACAAATCAACAACTGTAAACGGAAAAAAAACAGGACGATATTAGCTAGCAACTCGTAGCATTTAGCTTGATGTAACAAAGTAAACAAACAGGCTATAGTCCGATATACTCTCCTCTGATCAGCGAAACAGCTGATCAAAGCAAAAGAACTGACCACTGAACACAGACACGAAAGGGCTATATATACACATGGAAGGAGACAGGAAACACCTGGGAACAGGTAACAAAGGGCGGGGCTACAGATAAGCATGAGGGGAACACAGGACTGGGGCAGAGATGCGGAGGAAGACACAGGACCATGTGGAGGGGACCATGTGGGGAAAAAAACACAGGCACAAATAAACAAACAGGAGACAGACAGGAGAGACACAGAACAGGACGAAAGCATGTCCACATACCCATGAAAAATTTGATTAATGTCCTACCAAGGCAAAAAAAATCAGATTTCAGTCACTTCAGCCCACTTCATTAACCACTCAATTATGTTTTTCTTTAATCATTTTGAGGTAGATTTTGATTTTGTGACTTTTTTATTTAGAGTATTTTTAACAGTTACATTAACAGTATATTTTCTATCCTGGGATGTATGTTATGTCTTCTATATTGAGCATTAGAGATGACTGTCTGTATTTTCTTTAATAGCAGTCTTCTTTTCTCACTCTTTACACACCATAACACCAGTTAATGAAGCTCTCCCAGCCTGCCCTGATAAGTGCCTGCACATTAACATCATGTCTGAGAGTTAATTGCCTGAAACAGTTACAATGATTGACTTCATATGTTAGCTTAATTCAGGAATGCTAATATCCTGTTTACACAGATCTCACCCGGCTTACGTCATCCTACCGGTCTTCTTTGTACCTTGAGATGCTCCACATTTTTTAAATGTGTGTTTAAATGTTATTTTTCCATAGCAAATAATTGTATATTCACTGTTTACATGTTTCTGAAGGTTCAGTAATCTGGAGCGAGATCAGACTCTTTAACAGCTTTCTAAGTATGTGGTTGAATGTAGGTAAATAAGCAATGGCAGGTATTCAGCCTGAGAAACAGAACAGCTCACAGGAATGGTCTGGAGTGTATTCATTTGCTCGGCAGCTGAAAAGCTAAGTGCTGGACACACAGCGAGTCTGTCAGCCAACAGCACACAGTTTTCATTTTGTACAAACATCAGACAGAGCATCATTTAGATAAAGACGCTTATTATATGTGTCAGACCCGTCAGAGCTCAGCGCTGTGGCCGGGATGAGGGAAATTCCAGGTACATGAAGGGAGAAACACGTTGCTAGGCTTACACAAATCATGTTGATGTGTACACAGTCAACAGATGTAGGTGAAAGACTTAGGCTTACAGTTGGCTTACAGTAAGACATGCAAAGGATTCAGCTGGATTGCCCTTTTCAGTAGCGTATGCAGGGTTGTGATTGTTTTTGCATATTTAGCATATTTATTTTAGCATATTTAATTCTGTTGGGTGCTCACACTACCTTTACTTAAAGTGGCAGTCTGTATTAATTTGCTTCTAAACTTAAAGCAGAAGCGTTTCTGAGTGGAGAAGGAATAATATATTGTGTTTAATGGTACCAGTTTGCTGAAATGACTATCCCTGCTAAGCCTAATATATTCATTCTAAAAACTGGGGTGGCAGGTCACTTTTCGCGGGAGTTCTTCTGATCACTTCACGCGTCTTTACGTACTAACGTCACACGTACAGCTTCTAAAAGAGGATCTGGCTCAGTTTTACTGAACGCGAGCGGCTGGTGGAGCAATGGAGACTTCAGAAGGGGAAACTCAGGGCTCAGTAGCTTATTCACTCATAGAAAAAACAAAGTGTGCAGTTGTAATGAAGTTTCTGACTGAGCGCGCTCTCTCTCTCTCTCTTTCTCTCTCTCTCTCTCTGGCTTAACATAACCTGGAATTGAATTAATCCGCTCTAAAAGGAGACTTCATCGCACCCACCCAGTTTAAAATGATTCTTCCGCATGCATGGTGCAATTACCCATCCTCACCAGAGAGGGCTCTAAATCCCAAAACCTGATCAGCTTTAATAAAGGGTTTGTGCCATCTTTATTAATGTCCTTTGAATAATTGCTTTAAATGAATTATGGTGTAGGAATGTAAAATGCAATGGGTAACAAACAGCACTGCATAACAGAAGAATGCTATTTTACACTGGATGTAAAGTAACCCATGTCTACTGTCAGGAACCCACAGGACCACCACAGAGCATTTATTATTTGGCTGGTGGATCATTCTCAGCACTGCATTGACAGAGGGTGGTATGAAAGTGTGGTTTGTGCTGGTATGAGAGGATCCTGTACGGCAGTGCTGCTGGAAGTTTTAAACTCCTAAGACCTTGCTGTTAAAATAGTCTGCGGTGGTGGTCTGGAATGAGGTGTGTTTAGGTACATTTCTGGTGTGTTGCTATCTTGGCGGTGAAAACACAGATGCACCACTGACCGATTTCCACCCTGATTAGTTTATTTTACGTCATGCCCAAACACACCCATGATTAATTAATAGAATTAGTATATGTTTTTTGTGCGTTTTAAGCCACGCAAGATGTACTTTTTGCGTCCTCCTGATACCAAACACACACTGACACACACTAAATCAAGCTGTGTGGTTGAATTCAACTGTAGATTTCTAAAATAGGGCCCTCATTGTTGAGAATAGTCCACTAACAAGAAATATCTAGCTGACAGTGCCCAGTGGAAAGTGACCTGTAGGTAGCATCTCTGGGCGACGTCCTGTGACCAGCTGATTTTAGAGTGTATCTATGTTACAAGGTCTACCAGCTACAGTAGGTA
The DNA here is from genome assembly GCF_023375975.1 of Astyanax mexicanus. Classification (NCBI taxonomy): domain Eukaryota; kingdom Metazoa; phylum Chordata; class Actinopteri; order Characiformes; family Acestrorhamphidae; genus Astyanax; species Astyanax mexicanus. The sequence goes on from NC_064418.1 coordinate 30,249,586, forward strand.
GGAGTGTCTAATAGAGTTGGAAAGTGATTGGACGTAGTGTTTAAAAACTCCAGCAGCACTGCTGTGTCTGATCCACTTTTACCAGAACAACACACACTACTAACACACCACTAAAATGCCATTGTCACTGCAGTGCTGAGAATGACCCACCACTAAAATAATACCTGCTCTGTGCTGAATCAGTTCATTAAAGATCAGGGTGAGAGGAGAAAAATAATAAAGTATTCAGAGAAACAGAAAACAACTATTCCTGCATATATATGCTCTGTGGAGCTGAAGAAATGGACAGTAAGTCTAGAAACATAGACCATAGGTCCTAATGCTTTGATGTGACTATTATAATTCTAAAATAATCGATTTCTCATCTATTTCAGATTTTGCTTTCAGTATTTTAGCACAGTGTGCTGCTTGTTAAGACATTTAAGTGTACTCCACATCCCTGCAAAGGTTCTATTTAAAGTAATGTTTAGATTGAACAGGGCTGGCAGTAATCAAGCTTGAGAGGGACTGGTTTAATTGATCGTAATTATCATAAGTCGTAGTGTTAGAGGTTACAGGAGTGAGGATTTGGAATAGTGAGCTCATGTCTTGGTTTCTGAGAGTTTGAGGCAGAGCTTATTAATCCTGGCCTTAAAAAAACTATTAAATTGTACTGGAGAGTGGTCCTATAGTACTGCAGTTAAAGGGGGTTGAGATTCTGAGTAGAATCTCGACATTCACACTTATCTAGTAAAGCACTCTTTCCTCCACAGTTCCTCTCATCTCTGTGGTCCTGGTCCTCTCTGTAGTGCAGTAGGTTAGATAAGGCCAGAGCTCTGCTTTGTCTCTGTCTTTGTCCCCGTCTCTCTCTGGTGTGGTCTCTGCAGTATGAGGGTTATCAGTGGAACACATGAGTTCTTGTCGCCGGACTGCTCTGGCTCTGGTGATGTTGGTAACAGAGATAAATGTAGGCTGGTGGGCTGAGTGGAACACCAGGGGATCACAAAAAGGTCAGCAGCAAAGGCTCAGGCTGTACAGTATATTGCTGGTGTTGGGATTAAGAAATTGTACAGTTGTGTCAGTCCATATTATTTAGTTTCTAAACTGAAAGCAGAAGCATTTATAAGTGGAGAAGGGACAAAATATAGGGTTTAATGATACCAGTGTTCTGGAACGACCATCCCTGCTAAGCCTAATATATTTATTCTAAAAATTAGGGTGTCGGGTCGCATTTCGCAGGAGTTCTTCTGGCCACGTCACGCGTCTTTACGTACTTAAGTCACATGTACAGCCTCTAAAAGAAGATTCAGCTCAGTTTTTCTGAACGCAAGCTTCTGGTGGAGCAATGGAGACTTCAGAAGGGGAAACTCAGTTCAGTAGCTCTCTCTCTCTCTCTCTCTCTGACTGAACATAACCTGGAATCGGATTCATCCGCTCTGAAAGGAGACCGCATCCCACCTGCCCAGATTAAAATGGTTAATCTGCATGCTTGGTATATTATCATTCATTATTATTTGCACTTATAGGGTCCTATCGACACTATGTCGTGATGCTCTTTGCTATCTTACACCCCATCAACAGTCTATTTTTTTTTTTTACGCCTTGCACCCACGCCATTAAAATAGCTCCGGAGTTCAGGAATTAATGTACACTGATGGGCGTAGTGGTCTGGAAGTGAGAATCAGTATTTCCAGTCCTATTTCGGACTGCAATGAAATAAAAGTTAAAGTAAATGTAAGAAATGCTGTTGTTAGTGGTGGTTGATGTAGCGTAGTGGATAATAATACACTTTCTGTAGCAGACTTGGTTCTGATTGCTTGACCAGGCAAGCAGGTTTAAAGCTATGTTAGCCCACATTTAGGTACACATTTAAGTAGTTCTTTGAACAAATTTGAATTTATTTAGATTTAAAAAAAATATTTGGTAAAAATGATCATTAAATCTTTTTTAAATCTTTAAAGAGGTCTTCCTACTCACTGAGTTATTGTAATAAAAAATAATTCTGCATGTAACCAAAGGGGGTTCTTCTGTGGCATCATTCAAACAACCATTTGAAACATTGTATAAATTTGTACAAATGTGGGTCGATCTGATTTATTGATTTATTTATTTTTTCGTTTTAGATGCATCTACTATATTTATACATTAATTCTTCAAAAATAATCAGTGGAAAATGTTTTTTTTTTTTTTTTTGGTTATCAACGTAGAAGTTAATATTGTAAAGAATATTCCACTCTTTTACAGATATAAACTGACCTAAATCACAAGCAGGCTTTGACTTAATTTACTCAAAATGAATGTGATTTCAGCCGGACTGCCTTCTGTGTGTCTAGTTAAGATCAGGCAATGTCCCCTGGCATTATATTTTTATACAGATGAACACGACATAGTTCTGTAAAACCCTCATAAAGTCAAAATCCAATTGAAACCCGACGGCAGAAGAAATAAAACAAGACAAAATGATTTTGGATTTTTGAAAAATCTCCCCTCGGGGGCTTGAATCCTATTGTAGGCAGAAAACAATTAGCAGGTTTTGCGTGCCCACTCTCTCGGCTCCAGCGTTCCCAACTGTCTGCAAATCTGTTGGGCTTATTTTGCTCTCAGATGGGGGTTGTGGAGCGTTTTCCTGATTTTTTTGTTTTTTTTGTGTGTCATTCACAGGGGCAGCCCTGTCAACATGTTTACAGCATTCTTTTTCCTTGTCTTGTTTGTCTTCATTAGTTCCTGCTCTGTCCGGAAAAGGCATAATTAGGGCATATCCAACCGTAATCAGCCTGTTGTTACTCACAAATGTTTCTAGGAATCACAACTTCTGCACACAGAACCAAGATGCCAAAAATGCAGATGTTTGTCGGGAAGTGTTGGATGGAAGTCCGCGAAAATAGAAGATTTCCAGGCCAGTCGAGCTGCAACCTGGCCTGAAACGACACGAACACCATAACAAGTGACAACCATCACAAACATTTCTGCTCCGACCGCACGTTTCAATTTGTGTTTCTTGGTTTTTCTTGTTTGTTAATGTTTATTGAGCCTGAGTGAAGGTTTAGAACATTAGTCATGAGGACTCTTGGAGTGGGAGGGCTAAATCTTTGTAGTCATCGTTTCTGAGGTCTGTTTGGAGGGAGTTCAACTGATCCTAGGTCAGATCTCCTGCCCCTAGGATGCTCTTTAAACACCAGGAGTGCACTGGTGCTGTGATGTGTATGAAGTCATATCTTTAAACAGTGCAGTTATATTTAGCGGTGTGGTCCCTGTTCGTGCGAGTGTCTGACCTGTTTTTAGAGCATGCTGGAGATGCTGTAATCAGCCAGGCACACGCAGAAAGTCATCACAGCCCCTGCTGACGTGGTTTAGGAGCTTGCCTGTGTCACTCACACTCACACAAACAAAGCAGCAGGGCCTTTCCCATCTCCAGCTCAGCAGAGAGACACACATTATTACTGTGGGAAAGCGTCAGCAATACACAGATGCAGAAACACTGTTTTAAAGGTTCAGAAAGAACCATAACCAATTATTTTAAAGGGATGTGAGTGATGAAGAATTGTTACATTTGCTTTTTTATACATTAAAATATGTATGTTGTACACTCTCATACTATTTTACAAGAATAAAAAAGCTCTTTATCTAGTCTAAAGTAGACCATCAGTTACATCGCTTTATTTTGTCAAAATTTATTTTGAGTAAATGAACAGTAATTCTGTTCAAAATGTGAAACTCCTATATTATATTGATGTAAAACACACAGATTTATCTATTTTAAATGTTTATTTCTTTTATTATTGATAATTATGGCTTACAGCCAATGAAAACCCAAAAATCAGTGTCTCAGAAAATTTGATAAAAAAAAATAATATGATATAAGGCCAATTGGTACTTTAGGCAGTGTGGGAAGTGTGCCAAGTCCTGCTGGAAAATTAAATCCACATCTCCATAAAGCTCGTCAGCAGAGAGAAGCATCAAGTGCTGTAACATTTTCCCAGGAAAACACTGCACTGACTTTAGACTTGATAAAACACAGTGGATCAACACCAGCAGATGACATGTCTCTCCAAACCATCACTGATTGTGGAAACTTCACACTAGACCTCAAGCAGTTTGAACTGAGTATCTCTCCACTCTTCCTCCAGACTCTGCTCTCCAAATGGATTTCCAAATTAAAAGCAAAATTTATTTACTAATGATTGGAGAGTCATGTCATGTAAAATATAGGACAATATAAGAGAAGACAAGCAGGCAGTTAGACAGGTGTGCCACTCTAGAGCTGTGAAGCAATGTAACCATCTGTGTATAAAAATAAAATGTGTTTTTATGTAGTGTAATTCTACTGCTCTAGGTGGCACAACAGTCTAATTGTTGCTCAACAAATATGAGGAGATTCAAATGTCAGTGGTATCTCAGTGCTCCATTGTGAAATGTTTGGAGACACAACATGATATGGGGGTTGTAACCTACAGATAGAAAAAAATACAGTAAAAAACAGTAAATATATTGAGGGTCAAGAGCCACAGACTAGAGATTATTTACTGATGTTTTTGTGTTGGTTTAAAAATGTGAGCCCTAATGACATACTTTATTGTCTTAAGTTGGCCTGCTAAGGTAACATTATGTTGTGTAAAATTTGCACCACAAAATATCAGCTTTTTAAGCTAATCAAGCTGGGAATTGGGTGATATTTTACCTCATTGGTCTACATGCTTCTTCTACATGCTTCAGTAACAGTTCAGCTGGTTCAGAAATGCATGTAAAAAGCGTGTCTTTTAAGAGCGACTCAAATATATATATATGCAAATAATTTGATAAGTTGATTACTCTTGAATAAAATATCACATCAACATCAACACACTTTAATCATGTAAATGCAAAGATTTTTTTATATACATTTTATATACATTCAATATGAATTTGTTTATGAATTTCCTGTAATAGTAAACAAACTGCAGCCAAGTCTGATTCCTTGAGTTAAACTACAACTGAAATTGTTTATCTAGAGCTTATACACACTCCCCAACCCACCCAGATGAGCTCATCTCTTCAGACACACATCATTTCATCACGCACTGCTGTGTTCATATTTAACCTCACACACGGACACACGCTTATTCATAGAGATGCTCTAAAACAAAAAAAAAAACTCCAGTATGGCTTGGGTGGGATTTAGACTGGGGTCTCTGAACTCGTTTCCCCCAGCTCGCCTTTTCTGCTATTTATAAACACAGTTCCTCTGCAGACCTTTACTCAGTGCAGGGTGAGTGACAGCGCACATTAATAGAGCTTCAGTTATGATGATGCAGTCGTGCTGTGGTTTATGTTAGCTCAGACTGTGTACAGTGTTGGTAAAATCAAAGCAGGGTTCCAGCAACGCTGCCCTCTGATGCAGCCGCTGATGAAGTGGCTCCTGTGTGTAGTTTGACAGAGGGACAGTGGTGACGGATCGCTCAGCCTGTGGCAGAGAGAGGGGACAATTACGGTCTCTGAGCAGTCGATTGTTTGTGTCTGTAGCAGAGTTTTAAAGCCTTGGCTGCAGCTAAGGTGAGCTGTGTCTCTTGGAAGCTATGGCATAAAAGTAGGGTGACCAAACGTCCGTATTTCCCGGGACATGTCCGTATTTCACCAGGAAATGTCCTGGTTTTTAAATTACCTTCATTGGACCATTAAATTTACAGGCACTAGGGCACTACGCACGTCGCTGCGTGTGACATAATCCCTGAGCCGCCTCAGTGAGAGCAGTAGACAGCGTGTCAGAGCACGCCAGCACGGCAAAATAAATGAACCCATAGAAAAATTTTCCTTTGCCTATGTCTTTAAATTAACCATTAAGTTTTTTTATTTGTTTGTTATGTGTACTATTTATACTCATTCTTTAAGACTGATATATGTATTCCGCTTGAAAATGTACAGAAACAAATATTTGGGCCAAAATCTAACAAAATAATTTATTAATTTATTGACTAATAATTTTTAGTCAAACATTTTCACTTGTTAAATATTTAACACGTCCCTATTTCTGCCTCATTTATAAAGAAGTCTGGACTGGAAAACACCTGTTATTTTAATATTTTAATATTTATATATATATATATATATATATATATGGAGAATGTAGACATAAATGGAGCATGTTTTGGGAATGTACCAGTGTTTATATATTACATCAAACTTGTTTTATTCTTTTTTTAATGAGTCGTTTAATTTGTATGAAATGAAACCTTTACATTTTTGACTGTAATCATCCTAAATAACAACGTAACAATTAAAATATATGTTTTTCTATTTGTCTTTTTGTCAGGTGATGGACTGGATAGAGAACCACGGCGAGGCCTTTCTGAGTAAACACACAGGAGTGGGCAAATCTCTGCACAGAGCAAGAGCCCTGCAGAAACGCCATGATGACTTTGAGGAAGTAGCTCAGGTAACACAATCCACCCAGTTCGTTTAAATCCCACCACTTCCTTTACCAGCACTAAGATTAACATACAGTATATGTCTACATGTTTATGGACACCTCTTCTAAATAAAGTCATTCAGCTTCTTAACATTATAATTATAGCTGATCCAGTAGTTTCGCAATAACCTTACTGACCTTAATTATGCTCTTTTAGAAAAAACAAAACCTCAAAAGAAAGCTACTAGAAAGCTTTCAGCAAAACAAAGGGCCCTATTGTATAGTGCACTGGTCAATTGCACATTGCACAATTTGATTTAGGACATGTCTGTGTGTCTTTGGTATCGTAAGCGCACTAAAAATGTTGTATATGTAAATATGTAGCTCAAAACTAGCAAAAGGCACAAACTAATTCTCTTAATTAATTATGGGTGTGTTTTTGGTGCAACGTGAAATAAACCAATCAGTGTTTCAGTCCTCATTCCCTTTAAGAGCCAGATGCACTATGACTTTGGCACATTGGTATCTTAACAGTCTGGTGCTTTTGCACATCTCAGCAGAGGAAACTGATCTGCGTGTTCATACAGTGAGATAGGGGTGAGCCATATTTTATTGTGCACAATATTATCGTCAATTTTTTTTAATATTGTGAATGATATTATACCCTGAAATATTGTACCATATCACCCATTTCTTATTATCACATCAAAGTACTACTTTTTCTGTTTTTAGCAAAATTCACACTGTTCTTATTTTCCATTATATATCTACTACAGATTATATCTGTCCAGCATAATTTGTTTTACTTTAATCCTGGATAAATGGTATTGGTAGATATTGGTAGATATTGGTAGTGCTATCTTGTACACTACAGTGCATCTCACACTGTCTCACACATTTTTGAGGCGTAGACAAATCCTGTATTAATCACGGTATAATACTGATTATACCACAGTTAGTTCCGACCTTGCAATGTGATTGGCTGAGAGGCGTTCTATGAATGACATTATCAGCCGGTAATGCACTTTAGCCGAAGCTCTCCATGTATTACTCCGCCACATATGGGTAACCTCACAATGATGCAGCGCTTACAAACCAAATACAAACCAAATGCTATATCATTAAACACCACTGGAATGCGGTCCCACAAATACGCATTGTTACACACATTATCAGCCACCAATATCAGGTTAAGAGCCCTCCCTCTCATGTATTATTGCTTAAATAATAGCTTTATAATGATGAGTGAATCAATGCTATAAAATATATTAAGTTAATTAGGTTATAGTCCTTACTGTGCTGTAAAAATCGAACAACATGATTGAAACCCACAGTCTGCCTTACACTGATGACATCCTATACATTACAGAGTAATCCCTCTACACTGATCAGTCTCTAAAGGCAAACTGAAGCACTGAAATATTTAACCCACTCTAATACTGTATAACAGCTGTATAATACCTTATTAATCCTATTAAAATATTTGAATCAACATTTCTTACAATACTGTAAGAATTCAACACGTCCTGGGAATCCTTGGAACTTTATCCTCACTACTTCAGGGTTTATGATTTAATCATGTGAAAGTAACACTGTATGACAAGCCAATACACTATTTATCAAAGCAATATTATGATTTTTTTTTTATACAAAAATTTTTCAAAATAAGGTCTTTCCAAAACATCTCAGACCTTAAATTAACTGCACAGCATGAGCAGAGACACTATTCTAAGGTCATTAGAGTAAAAACTTTATAGCCTATCATTTTATCAGCAAACTTTAGTCAAATTAAATCATGTTTCTTTCCAAAGACTCTTTGGAAACGTCTCTACCGATCTGTGCCACACAATTACCAACGTTCCCATCAGACACAGTCCACAGCTGGCTGACTTTAACTGCTGTTTAACTGGTTCTGCTATTACTTAGTGCGAGTATGAATGCAGCTCACAAAACACCCAAGGTTTTACACCTCTAATAGGTACTTGCAAGAGGTTACTAGGTGTCAGGATTGAGGGTAAAAGTGTGAAAAGCTTTCTTTTCTCCATCTGAGATGCTTGGGCAAAAATTACTCATTTTATATTGGATTTTACAGCTCTTGGCAGGCAGGACCCTGGTCTACAGCCTGTCGTGGTCGGCCTCAGTAAGATGGAGGCCAATCCCATAAGTCTAGCAACGGAGACATGCTGGAAACCATCCACACTTATCCACGGCATAAGCCCAGTCTTCCCCCCTCTCTCTCGCTCAACAATGCTGCAGTAAAGGCAAATGGAGCGTTTATACTGATGTAGTCCCATTGAAAGTTATTCTACTAATATAAGAGGGATTGTTTTACTATATTAAGTACAGTCCTCTTATTACCCATTGTGCTAAAATAGCATTTGACCTTTTTCTTTTATATGCACGGCACGTTTTATAGTGTGCAATTTCACAGGAGGAGGCCATCTTTCTCGGAAAGAGCGTTATAGCTGTGGACTTCTATTTTAGAGCTGATTAAACACAGGAAACTGCTGCTTTTACTAGTATTTATCACCTTTATGACCTGAAACAGGTGACTGTGTGCGGCGCTGCTAGAGATAATGTTTGTTTATATTGCAGTGCTCTGGGGAATGAAGCTGCCATTCAGTGCAGTGGGAAATCCAGTGGGATGCTTAGGGAGAATATATACAGGGGTTGGACAATGAAACTGAGACACCTGGTTTCAGACCACAATAATTTATTGTCCTGACGGACAGTTCTGGTGGAAACAGGAGAGTTAAGGTGCACATTGAATTCTGCCGTGATTTGAGCAGCCATGAAACCTCCCACACTAAAATGACAGGTGTTTCAGTTTCACTACTTTCTGAACAGTCTTCACAAAGTCTATCATGGCCTGAATACATATTCAGTTCTTTACATACAGCTGTATGTTCCCAATATGTATATATTCCAGTACAGCCCAACCCATCCATATTACACGTGAGTATGAATGTACGCATATGTAGGGTTGATATGATTAATGTTAACACTAGAGCTTAGAGCTGGGCTGTAAAGCTGTAAAGCTATGTAATCCTAGCCTAATTCGTCAGCTTTTTTTTTTTTTTTTTTAATTCTGATGTATTTGCATGATTTAGGTCATATGCTCTTTCCTTTTTTTTTTTTTTTGCAAGAGTAAAAAAAGCCCTCAGGGTTTTGCTGCAGAAACATTGTGAACTGCACTCTTTTCATGTGTAATAAAATAATAGACTAGTAATAGGAGTTATAATTACCAAAATAACCAAAAATAAGTGCATATTTGACATTCTTCTTATTAAAATAAAATGTAATATTTATTCATGTGAATTAAACATTATGTCATTATAATTAATTGGCTAGTATTAAATATTTTGTGGGGTTTTTTTTTTCAAATTCATTCGCTTTTTAATGAATGACTAAATCATTGCTCTGGAAATCTACAGGTAAAGCTGTAAGGAATTAAATTTAATTGGCTTGTAAATAAATTGCATAAATCAGGCTTTACCCCAGTGTTGGTTTATACTGAGGGATTAACTGGTTCACAAAAGAAGAGATTAGAATCACAATACACTAAGCCACATCTCCTTTACAAATATAATCTTATAACTCTGAGGATGAGAAATCCTATAAATGGGCGTTGGAGCACAAAGGCTGTGGCTCACGGTTTGGTCATAGGCCTGACACTCACTCAGACTGGGTCTTATGTGAAGAGGATTTGTTTTGGCTCAGCTATTGTTAATAACCAGAGAAAGGCAGGCAGGCGGTCTTTGTTTCTTTGGTTATCAGTCTCAGAGCAGTGTGAGCAGCCCCACAGACACCAACATGAGCTTAGAAACAGATTTAACCAGTTCAACCAAAATCTGAGCAGAGAAAAAAAAAACAGAATACCCCAATTTATTACGCAAATATCAGCATTAATCAATATATACAATAAATAACAGCTCTCCAACAAAAGGATACTGGTGTCATGGTCAGAACAGAATAGCAGACAAGCGCAGATACTGATAAAAACAAAGTATGTTTATTATAGAAATAAACAGATGTAATCAGGGTCGATACAGAAACAGGGGTGATCACCAGTAGACAGAGCAATGTAGACAAAACCATACCATAAACGAGAGACAGTCCAGAGTTCATACACAAGCAATCCAGTATCAGAGGTAATCCAAGAGGCGGTGGTGAAAGCACAGTCCAGGTCATACACAAACAATCCAATATCAAAGGCAGAGGCAAAAATCGGCGTCGAGAAACAAAAAGCAAGGTCATACACAAAGTAAACTGAGACAAGAGATAAGTAACGCTTTGTACGAGGATAACCTACAATACGCGGCGATGAAGTCTGTTTGGCGTGCACCTTTATAGTGCCAGTAATCAGTATTCGGGACTTCCTGGTGGAAGCAGGTGAGGTGTCACGTGATCAGGTGAGTGCGTGATGTCAGCGGGTGGTGCATTCTGGGTAGTGTAGTTGTTAACCTGAGAACCTCCGTTAGAGCTGGGTGTGGAAGGGACAGAGGAGCTAACAGCACCAGACGTGACAGTACCTCCCCCCAAGGGAGTCGGAACGGAGCCGGAACGGGGACGACCACGACGACGTCCACCCGACGGGCAGGGAGTACCGGCGGGAGGACCAGGCGTAGCCTCAGAGGTGACGGGCAGGCGGGGGTTGCGAGACTGGGAACCCCTACGCACCGGAGCCGAAGAAGAGAGTGAGCGCTTGGGACGCCCACGGGGTCTAGGAGCAGGCTTACTAGGGTGACGAGCATGAAATTCGGCCAGTAGAGCAGGATCCAGCACGTCACCGGCGACAACCCAGCAACGCTCCTCAGGGCCGTAACCCTCCCAGTCTATGAGGTACTGGAGCACACCGCCACGCCTGCGTGAATCCAACACCTCTCGAACCGCATAGGTAGACGAATCCTCCCCCTCCACTGCCGCGGGCGGCACGTCATCTGGAACACCCTCAGCAAGCGGACCTGGGACAAGAGGCTTGAGCAGAGAAACATGGAACGAGTTATGCACCCTGTACTGAGCCGGCAACTCGATCTTATAAGTCACCTCATTAACCTGAGACAACACTTTAAATGGGCCAATATACTTGGGCAGCAGTTTCCTACAGGCCCCCTCAAACCTCAAGTCCCGGGTCGACAACCACACCCTGTCTCCGGGTTGGTATTGGGGGGTGGTACCACGGTGTCTGTCGGACTGCTCCTTATATTTCCGTAAAACCTCCGAGATTTGCTGATGCGTCTCCTCCCACACCTGCTCACTCCGCTTCATCCAGTCGTCGACAGCGGGGATCTCAGTGGACGACGCTGTCCACGGAGCTAACGGAGGCTGGTAACCCAGAATGCACTGGAAGGGAGTGAGACCAGACGTGGAGTTAGTTAATGAGTTTTGGGCTATTTCAGCCCAAATCAAATATTGTGACCATTCAGAAGCATGTTTAAAACAGTATAGTCTTAAAAATTTTCCCAACTCCTGGTTAACTCTCTCACATTGACCATTACTAGTAGGGTGAAACCCAGAAGTGAGACTCACGTGTACACCTAAATGTTCAAAAAACGATTTCCATACCCGGGAAGTAAATTGAGGACCTCTATCTGACAAAATGTCCTCCGGGACCCCATAATGTCTGAAAATGTGTGTGTATATAGCTTGGGCGGTCTGAAGAGCAGTAGGAAGAGCAGGAAAAGGGATAAACTTAACTCCCCTAGAAAATCTGTCTACAACCGTCAGGATAGTAGTGTAGCCCTCAGATTCAGGTAGATCTGTAACAAAGTCTACAGCAATATGTGACCATGGTCGTTCAGGAACAGGCAGAGGACATAGCTTACCGGCTGGAAGGGTTTTGGGTGTTTTGCATTGTGCACAGATAGAACATGAAACGACGAAAGTTTGAACGTCAGCTCGCATGGTTTCCCACCAATACCGAGCTGAGATTAGTTGTAGCGTACGTGTAACACCTGGATGGCCGGAAGTAAGGGCAGCATGTGCCCAGCTAATGAGCTGATTGCGAAACTGCTCAGGTACATAAATCTTGTGAGGAGGGCAACCCTCCGGAGGTCGTGTGTTTACTTGACTCTGCTGAATGAGGTCATCAAGTTCCCATCTAATGGCTGCTATTTTAACAGTGGGTGGTAGAATGTGTTCGGGTTCGGAAGCGTGGCATGTGTCGTCGGGGGAACTAAAAACACGGGATAAGGCATCAGCCTTAGTGTTACGGTTGCCTGGACGAAACGAAATAGAAAAATTGAATCGGGAGAAAAATAATGACCAACGAGCTTGACGGGGGTTTAGGCGTTTAGCTGTACGGAGATACTCTAGGTTCTTGTGATCTGTAAGAACGGTGAATGGATGTGTAGCACCTTCCAGCCAATGACGCCACTCCTCTAGCGCTAGTTTTACAGCCAGCAGTTCTCTATCCCCTATCCCATAATTACGCTCCGCTGGTGACATTTTCTTCGAGAAGAAAGCTACGGGATGTAATTTGGGCGGTGAACCGCTGCGTTGGGAGAGTACTGCTCCGATGCCAGTATTGGAAGCATCGACTTCCACAACAAAGGGTAGGTCAGGATTAGGATGTTTGAGGATGGGGGCAGAAACAAAGGCGGACTTTAAGTCTTGGAAAGCTTTGTCAGCTTCCGGGGACCACTTAAGAATTTTGGTAGCATTCTTAGTCAACGCTGTAAGGGGGGCAGCTATGGTGCTGAAATCGCGTATGAAGCGCCTATAAAAATTTGCGAATCCTAAAAAACGTTGGAGGTCTTTGATAGATTGGGGAACAGGCCAACTAGTAACTGCGTCTACCTTCGAGTCATCCATAAGAACTCCCTGGGAGCTGATGACATAGCCGAGAAATGCGACTCTCTGAAGGTGGAACTCGCATTTCTCGGCTTTAGCATACAGGTTGTTCTCCAACAGCTTTTGGAGAACTGAACGAACGTGCTTAACGTGTGATTCAAGATCGGGGGAATAGATCAAAATGTCATCTATAAAAAGTGTTACGTATTTCCCAATCATGTCCCTGAATACGTCATTCATAAATGACTGAAAAACGGCGGGGGCGTTAGCGAGACCATAGCTCATAACCTGATACTCGTAGTGACCATTAGTAGTAGTAAACGCTGTTTTCCACTCGTCCCCCTCCCTAATGCGGATCAGATTATATGCACTGCGGAGATCAAGTTTGGTGAAGTAAGAGGCCGTGCGTAGTTGCTCGAGAGCACTAGGGATGAGAGGCAATGGGTAGGCAAATTTCTTTGTAATAGCATTTAAACCTCTATAATCTATACAGGGTCTCAGTCCCCCGTCCTTTTTCTTCACAAAAAAGAACCCAGAACCGACAGGGGACTTTGACGGCCGAATGAAACCTTGCGCCAACGCTTCGGTAACGTAATCATTCATAGCTTTCTCCTCATCTAAAGTAAGGGGGTAGACTCTAGCTTTGGGTAGGGTGGCACCCTCCACTAGGTCGATGGCACAATCATAAGAACGATGAGGAGGTAACTTAGTAGCATTCTCCTTGCTAAACACCTCTAAAAAATCTGAATATTCAACGGGTATTTCAATGGGATCAGAAACCTCAGGACTTTCAACAGAAGTAGAATGAATAACTAAACTATCTAAAGCTAAACAGTGTTCATGACAGTGAGCAGACCAAACCGTGATATCCCCATCGCGCCAGGAGACAGTGGGATCGTGAGTCTTCAGCCATGGCATCCCCAGGATAACTGGATGTTCCGTGCAGGGAAGCACGAAAAGTGGTAGTTCCTCGAAATGAAGAGCGCTGGCTTGCAGGGTGATGGGTAATGTCTGTAGTGTGACCGGTTTGGAGCGAACCGTCTTCCCGTCAACAGCATGGATGGACAGGGGGCGTAGAAGTTCACGGGTGGGCACTTTATGCTCCTTAACCAGGTCCAGACTGATGAAGTTCCCCTCCGACCCGGAATCTACAAGCGCTGAGACAGAGAGCATACCATCAGGCAAAACAATATTTACCGGAAGAGAAAAGCATTTTGAACGAAGGATTGTGTCATGCTTACGTACCACGTTAGCGCGTGGAGAGCACTCCACGCGCTGTCCCAGGGCTGAAGCATTCACGGGTCGGGTCAGGAGACCACACTCAGCCTTGAAATGCCCGGCCTCCCCACAATAAAGGCATAGGCGAAGCCGGATTCGACGCTGTCGTTCCTCTGGAGTCAGCCGGGTTTTCTGGATGTCCATGGGCTCTGGGGCAGGCAGCGCAGCTTTCTCAGGTGTGGGAGCGCGGGGCAGAGCGCGGGGCAGAGACGCAGGAGTGTCTTGAGTGCGAGGACTGGTCTTGGGTCGGCGCGAGAGAAGTTGATCCAGCCGGATCGACAGTGAAATGAGCTGATCCAGGGTCAGAGAATCATCTCTGCAGGCTAATTCCCTCTGTACATCTGGATTAAGTCCGCATCTAAACACGTTGATCAAAGCAGCGTTATTCCACCCACTACCAGCTGCGAGAGTGCGAAACTCCAAAGCGTAGGAAGCCACCGGCTTCTGACCTTGCTTAAGAGCCAGCAAAAGTTCTCCATTAGACTGTCCATACCGCGAATGATCAAAAACTGCGCGAAAAGTAGCCAAAAAGTCAGTGTAACTAGCCCCAGAAAGGTCTTCCCAAATAGCTGTAGCCCATTCGAGTGCCTTACCAGAAAGCCGAGAGATAATGAAACCGATCTTAGCTTTATCGGTTGTAGGCGGTGAATTACTGAAAAACACGGAGCATTGTAAAAGAAAACCGCTGCATTTTTCCGGATCCCCATCAAACAACTCCGGTTTAGAGATAGAAAATCCAGGCACAGAAGAGTTAGCGTTGGGCATACTGGGAGCAGCTAAAGGGCTAGGGCAAGTCTCAGTTACGCCTCTGAGGTGAGCTAGCAGCTCAGCTAGTTGTTGCTGCTGCGTGGTTTGCTGGCGGGCTAGCTCAGAAACAGCTTGGGTCACACCAGCGAGCGTTTGCTGGTGCTGACCGAGTAGCCTCCCTTGGTTGGCTAGACCAGATTTAATAGCCTCAGTATCCGCTATCTGATTTAGTTCGGCCGCGTATTCTGTCATGGTCAGAACAGAATAGCAGACAAGCGCAGATACTGATAAAAACAAAGTATGTTTATTATAGAAATAAACAGATGTAATCAGGGTCGATACAGAAACAGGGGTGATCACCAGTAGACAGAGCAATGTAGACAAAACCATACCATAAACGAGAGACAGTCCAGAGTTCATACACAAGCAATCCAGTATCAGAGGTAATCCAAGAGGCGGTGGTGAAAGCACAGTCCAGGTCATACACAAACAATCCAATATCAAAGGCAGAGGCAAAAATCGGCGTCGAGAAACAAAAAGCAAGGTCATACACAAAGTAAACTGAGACAAGAGATAAGTAACGCTTTGTACGAGGATAACCTACAATACGCGGCGATGAAGTCTGTTTGGCGTGCACCTTTATAGTGCCAGTAATCAGTATTCGGGACTTCCTGGTGGAAGCAGGTGAGGTGTCACGTGATCAGGTGAGTGCGTGATGTCAGCGGGTGGTGCATTCTGGGTAGTGTAGTTGTTAACCTGAGAACCTCCGTTAGAGCTGGGTGTGGAAGGGACAGAGGAGCTAACAGCACCAGACGTGACAACTGGATGAGTTTTTTTTTCCATAAATTGAATTGGTACATCTGAAATAGCAAAGAGAGGACCAGTCACAATTATTTTTTTTCTGTTTAAAAAGGCATTACAGAAAAACATACAGAGTTTCCTAATAAGCGTTTTAACATTGCCTAAAATTATTTAGTATCCATAACAAAACTACAGTATATACATCCAGGGAATACATTTGACAGAAAATCAAGAGCAGCAGTCAAAAAAGAAAATGAATATAAATAATACATTTATACATAAAAGAATATATCCAGTTACTTTAAACCAATTAGGTTTACATCATTAGCTTAAATTACATCTCAAGTGTTTCCTTCTATGTATATTTTTAACAAGTCATCTGGTCTTATTTCTAATATATACTTTGTCTATTTTAAATAAATCCATACTTATATTTACTGACAATGTTATCTTTTCCATTAGATAAATCTCCTAAGTTACGTTTATCCAGTCATCTAAGGTTGGTCCTTCTTGTTGCATCCATTTTCTGGTCAGAGCTTTTTTACTGGCTGCTAAAAGAACAGCCAGCAAAAGTCACAATGACTTTTTGAATCCATATTGTAACGTATGTATGTAGTATATTAGGGTTTATTTCTATGTTTACTGTGTTGACAGTTTACTGTCAAAATAGCAATGAACGTCTGGCAGTTGACGACTGACTAGGTTGTTTTCAGTCAGTGGAGCATTTGTGTTTTCTGCTGCTAAGATAGTAATATGCCAGAAATTTACCAGAGGACACTATATCAGCTATATCAGTGGAAATCACGAGGGCAGTGTAGCCAATAGTTCAAGAGAAACACAACACTGCGATACAGCTGAATGCTTTTAGGTGTGGCTAATGATGGTTAATAACTAACATATTAATGTTAAAACAGCACTTAGTAAATAATAATGATATTACAAATAAAAATGTGTGTTTTCCCCCCACAAGTACAGTATTCCCTCAAACCTCAAAGAATTATACTGCAGATTCACCCACCCCCATGTTTCGCAGTTGGCAATCTTTTTTTTGCTCTTGCTCTTTACAAATACAGGGGTTTTGCTGATTGTGGCTATAGAGTTTTTTGTCTAGATATCATCTTGACCTCCACATCTCCCCTGAACTTTTTTAATAACATTCCATACTATAGAAACTGCAAGCTAAAAAACTATTAGCTCCCTTTTTATAGCCTTCCCCTGCTTTTCCTCTTGTGTTCCAATCTTTAAACAGTTACTCAGTGGAACCCATGCTCTCTGAGTGTTTGAAGAGTCAGAGAATTTATAAAGCAAGGAATTTATTCAGCTGACAGCTCCTAATTACAGTTGGTGACATGCCTGTGGCCTGATTTGCTAACAGCAGACGAGAAATAATTATACGCATTCATCAGTCTGAGAATGGTTAGCACTGAATCGTCAGCCTCAGTAAAATCTGTCATAATAAAGCGAGCTGTTTTGTTGGATGTACTGAAGAACATAAAAGCAATGAAAGCTTAGTCAAATAACTTTATGAAGACATTATGATTTTAGAAATGTTTATAGACAGCTTGTAAGTTTTTTTTTCCCACACATTTTTAGACAGAAAAAAAGAATTGAAGCCCCTTAGATTGGGCACACAGAATGATTTAACCCTTTGATGCGCAACATGGGTCAAAAGTGACCCAGCTAAATTATAATTTTCTATATTTTTTTGCAATAAATTCATTTAATAAATCAGTATTCAAGGCATTCCTTAATTAACATGTTTTTCATTATAGTACATCCTTATTTTATTTGTACTTTTCTTACTTTTCTTGAATAAAAGCCCTTTTTGTATCAATACCTCTCTAATGCCTAAAATGGGTCAAAAATGACCCAAATTCATTTTCTGTGGAACTTTATGTATGATTGAGTGTTTCTATTATATATCTTAGCAATAAATTAATTTAATTATTCAGTATTCAAGATATTCCTTAATTAACTTGTTTTTAATTATAGTACAATCATTATTTTATTTTATCCTTTTTAACTTTTGAATCACTACCTCTTTAATGCACACATGGGTCAAACATGACCCGGTTGAGTTTTAATTTTCTATATCTTTGCAATAAATTAATTTAATCATTCGGTATTTAAGGTATTTATTGATTAACTTGTTTTTAATTATAGTATGTCCTTATTTTATTTGTACTTTTCTTACTTTTTGAATAAAAGCCCTTTTTGTTTCACTACCCCTCTAATGCACACATGGGTTTTCTATGTCAAGTCTTTACCATTTCACAGCTCAGCACAGCTCAGCACAGCTCCAGTCTCACAACTCAGTGCTGATTTATAGTAACATTAACATTTAGAAAATATTTGATGGCAGTAGTGAAAGATAACTGTATATAATATTTGATTAGGTTTAGCTTACCTTGAGAGTGAGTACATTACATTACATTACATTGAGATACTGAATGACTGAATTAATTTATTGCTAAGGTGTATCATGAAAAGAATTTTAAAAAGGTTTCTGCATTTGTTTGTTTTTTTAAGTACATTTAATTTCAGATACATGTAAGTAACTTCAACTCAGTTTCAAGACTTAAATGTTACACAGAGTAAATAAGTGAACTGAACTTCAGTCAATCCTTTCTTTTAGTAAACTTTACTTAATTTCTGCATACAATATTACCTAATTACAATTACTGAATTTATACAATATTACTCAAAAAATTTGTGTACATAATATATTATAATTCCTGAAATTTAAATAGTTTTAATTAAAACACACATATTACACTTTTTAGTATACTAAAGAATATACTACATGCCATCCATGTGTTGAGACAGTGAAACTTGGTCTGTTTACAAAATAAATCTTTGAGATTATGTAAACATTTTTTGTAAAATATTTGTAAAATGTAAAATAATGTGTGTTTTAACTAAACATATTTGAATTTCAGTAATATTGTATAAATTAAGTAATTGTAATTAGGTAACATTGTATGCAAAAATTAAGTAAAGGTTACTAAAAGAAAGGATTGAAATAAATATGTTTTAATAAAATAAAAGTTAATTAAATTAAAAAAATAATAATTAAATTTAATTAAAATTAATAAAAACTTATAAAATTATAAAAACATAGTAAAATTATAAAAACATGGTAAAATAAAAAAAACATGGTACAATTGTGGTAAACATGGTAAAATTATAAAAAACATGGTAAAATAAAAAAACATGGTAAAATTATAAAAAACATGGTAAAATTGTGGTAAACATGGTAAAATTATAAAAAACATGGTAAAATTGTGGTAAACATGGTAAAATTATAAAAACATGGTAAAATAAAAAAACATGGTAAAATAAAAAAACATGGTAAAATTGTGGTAAACATGGTAAAATTATAAAAAACATGGTAAAATAAAAAAAACATGGTAAAATAAAAAAAACATGGTAAATTTGTGGTAAACATGGTAAAATTATAAAAACATGGTAAAATTATAAAAACATGGTAAAATTGTTGTAAACATGGTAAAATAAAAAAACATGGTAAAATTGTGGTAAACATGGTAAAATTATAAAAACATGGTAAAATAAAAAAACATGGTAAATTTGTGGTAAACATGGTAAAATTATAAAAAACATGGTAAAATAAAAAAACATGGTAAATTTGTGGGAAACATGATAAATTATAAAAACATGGTAAAATTGTGGTAAACATGGTAAAATTATAAAAACATGGTAAAATTGTGGTAAACATGGTAAAATTATAAAAACATGGTAAAATTGTGGTAAACATGGTAAAATTATAAAAAAACATGGTAAAATCAAAAAACATGGTAAAATTATAAAAAACATGGTAAAATTGTGGTAAACATGGTAAAATGATAAAAAACATGGTAAATTATAAAAAACAAGGTAAAATAAAAAAACAGGGTAAATTTGTGGTAAACATGGTAAAATTATAAAAAACATGGTAAAATTGTGGTAAACATGGTAAAATTATTAAAACATGGTAAAATTGTGGTAAACATGGTAAAATTATAAAAAAACATGGTAAAATCAAAAAACATGGTAAAATTATAAAAAACATGGTAAAATCAAAAAACATGGTAAAATTATAAAAAAACATGGTAAATTTGTGGTAAACATGGTAAAATTATAAAAAACATGGTAAAATTATAAAAAACATGGTAAAATAAAAAAACATGGTAAAATTGTGGCAAACACTGTAAAATTATAAAAACCTTGGTAAAATCGTGGTAAACATGGTAAAATAAAAAAACATGGTAAAATTGTGGGAAACATGGTAAAATAAAAAATATGGTAAAGTTATAAAAACATGGTAAAATTGTGGTAAACATGGTAAAATTATAAAAACATGGTAAAATTGTGGTAAACACTGAAAAATTATAAAAACATGGTAAAATTGTGGTAAACATGGTAAAATTATTAAAACATGGTAAAATTGTGGTAAACATAGTAAAATTATAAAAAACCATGGTAAAATAAAAAAACATGGTAAAATTGTGGTAAACATGGTAAAATGATAAAAAACATGGTAAATTATAAAAAACAAGGTAAAATAAAAAAACAGGGTAAATTTGTGGTAAACATGGTAAAATTATAAAAAACATGGTAAAATTGTGGTAAACATGGTAAAATTATTAAAACATGGTAAAATTGTGGTAAACATGGTAAAATTATAAAAAACATGGTAAATTATAAAAAAACATGGTAAAAGAAAAAAACAAGGTAAATTTATGGTAAACATGGTAAAATTGTGGTAAACATGGTAAAATTATAAAAAACATGGTAAATTATAAAAAAACATGGTAAAAGAAAAAAACAAGGTAAATTTATGGTAAACATGGTAAAATTATAAAAACATGGTAAAATCGTGGTAAACATGGTAAAATTATAAAAACATGGTAAAATTGTGGTAAACATGGTAAAATAAAAAATATGGTAAAATTGTGGGAAACATGGTAAAATAAAAAATATGGTAAAATTGTGGGAAACATGGTAAAATAAAAAAAGATGGTAAAATTATAAAAACAGTAAAAATTGTGGTAAACATGGTAAAATTATAAAAACATGGTAAAATCGTGGTAAACATGGTTAAATTATAAAAACATGGTAAAATCGTGGTAAACATGGTACAATAAAAAAAATGGTAAAATTGTGGTAAACACTGTTAAATTATAAAACATGGTAAAATTGTGGTAAACATGGTAAAAAAACAAGATGGTAAAATTATAAAAATAGTAAAAATCGTGTAGAACATGGTAAAATTATATAAAAAAAATTAAATTAAAAAATGTATTTTTAAAGTGAATTTTATGCATCATTTTTTTCAGTGTGGGTCATTTTTGACCCGTGTGTGCATAAGAGAGGTAGTTTATATTATAGAATATGTTGATCATCAAATGTTTAAAGGGTACCACTTAAAAAAAATAAGACTACCTTTATAAAGGATTTATAAACGGTTTATAAATTAGATTATTAATTATTATTGAATACTTAATATGTTTAATATATTAATATGGATGGTTTAATGCTGATTGATGGATGGAAAAAAACACAAAGTAAAATCAGTTTCTAGAAAGATCTGAGGTTTGTAGAAATGAGTGTGGAATCAATATTTTGCTCATTTTTAGCTCACTGTTGCCACTTGTTATATGTTATGTGTTATATATTAATTAACTGCTTATTAATGGGTTTTAAAGTATTTGCAACCTAATATTAAAATAACCATTAATAAACTTATTTATAAAGGTAGCCTTATTTTAAAGTGTTACCAGTCAAAGTAAGAAGTGCATAAAGAAAGATTCCAGGCTCGTGGTAGTAAATGACCTGAGTGTATTCTGTATGTGTGTGTGTGTGTGTGTGTGTGTATCCCAGCAGGTGAATGTAACTTTAATTATCTCATGCTAATTACCAGACATGACATATGACCCCATTAGCGTAGTGCGTGCAGGTGAGAGCTGTGTGACTGAGGCTGTTGTGACGGGAGTTCTACACACTGAAAGTCATGCAGTGATCCCCGTATCCCTCTACTCCGCTCCATTATGGGTCAGTAGGTCTGTGTGTTTGGCCGGCGAGGCTGCACACGTGCGCGTGAGGCGATAATCCCTAGTAGCTGCAGCTTCTCCGACAAGTGTTGTGCAGATCCGGCGAGGGAGATGGAGAGGCAACATGCAAAGTGTGTGCCAAGCGGGGATTAGCACGGGGGGAGATTTGCCCTACAGATGGCTCTCCCTCCTAGTTTTATATGTGAGGGAATTGTTTTTTGGGGATAATCATGGGAGGTGATGATGGTGAGCTTAAGGGAGGCGGTGTAAGTGAATTAGACGTGCGGTGCGGTGGAGAAGGACAGCTGTGGTGTCCTCATTCATGCAGATCTAGTGAATTTGATGTTTCCTGCTTCTGAAAACGACTGAAAGATATTTGCTAATGATGCAAATGATGAATGATTCCTAATGGTTGTCTCTGTGTTGGTTTCTCCCGGATCAGAACACCTACACTAACGCAGACAAGCTGCTGGAAGCTGCAGAACAGCTGGCTCAGACTGGTGAATGTGACCCGGAGGAGATCTATAAGGCAGCGCGGCACCTGGAGGTCAGGATCCAGGACTTCGTGAGGAGAGTAGAGCAACGGAAGCTACTGCTGGACATGTCCGTCTCTTTCCACACTCACACTAAGGAGGTAAGATGTATTTAAATTAGCATTTAATCACTTTACAAACATATAACTCTCAATCACATATGGAGCATTCAGCCAGTTACCATTTCTATATGACCTACACTGAAATAAAACAGCCTTTTATAGAAAGTGTTACTGTTTTTTTTCTGGAATCATGTTAACATGACAAGAATAGACTGTTAAAATTATATTGAAACTAACAATTAAAATGAAAATAATTAAAAATTGATACAGATACAGCTCTGCAAAAAAATAAGACACCACACAATAATGATGAGCTTCTTTGATTTTACCTAATTGAAAACCTCTGGAATGTAATCAGGAGGAAGATGGATGATCACAAGCCATGAAACCTGCACCAGGAGGTGGCGTAAAGTTATACAAAAGCAGTGTATAAAACTGGTGGAGGAGAACATGAAATGTTGCATGAAAACTGTAATTGAAAAAAAAAACAGGGTTATTTCACCAAATATTGATTTCTGAACTTGTTTATATTTATGAATATAAACTTGTTTTCTTTGCATTATTTAAGGTCTGAAAGCTCTGCATCTTTATTTTTTATTATAATTTCAGCCATTTCTCATTTTCTGCAAATAAATGCTCTAAATGACAATATTTTTATTTGGAATTTAAGAGAAATGTTGTCTGTAGTTTATAGAACAAAACAACAATGTTCATTTTACTCAAATATTTACCTATACATAGTAAAATCAGAGAAACTGATTCAGAAACTGATTAAGTGATCTCTTAATTTTTTTCCAGAGCTGTATGTCACTATCAAATGCAGTTTATAACTTCAAGAAATATGCAATAAAAAACGAAAGAGTCTTTGCATTATATGATCATATATCAACTATTTATCCCTTTTGGAAGAAATCAGTTCTTGTCCTTAACTTATTGTGTTTTAACCATTTCAGTACTGCATTATGCTCCAGTGATGGGGAAATAAATATAAAAATATATAATAAAAATGTTTTTTTTCTATCTGTAATGCACACAAAATAAGAAACTAATACCTTAACATAAAATTCAGTTAAATGCAATTAACTTTTTTCATTTTTCATTGTATTGATAACCTGTGTTTAACATTTTTATTTTATTTTTTATGTGACAAACCATTCCTACACAGTAAAATAAACATAATCAAAGAGTTAAAACTTGTAAAAATGAGCTCTTATCACTTTTTCTCGTTGGCTTTTGAGTGCTGCCACACACTAATCCCTTAACTGCTGTTTGCCGCTGTGAGTGTAGTAAAAGCTACTGTCTAAGCTACTGTTTCATTGGCTTGTAAACTTGTTCATTGGCTGGTTTATGGTCTGTTCTGAATGACAAAAGTTAGTCTAAATTTGTGTTATGTGCAACACAACATCAAAAAAGGAAATATATGATGTCCATTGTAGTGGACGCAGGGTATGAAAGGGTTAAATGCCTTCATGAATGAATACATATATGTCTGAATATACCACATTTGATTTTTTTTTAGAAATATTTCTGTCAAGAGGGTGAAATGGTTGATAAATGGTTATTTGCTGGAATGTAAAAAACAACAATATTTACTCTTCATTTTCTGTTGCAGGGTACCAGAAACTGTATGTAAAAAAATATTTATATAATATAAATGATAAAATAATCCAATTTTACGGTATTTTTCACATATTTCCTAGTTCCTCTGCTTAAAGAAAATTATTTTAATATTTTTTACTGATAGGATACATTGACACATTGACTGAAGACACTAAGTAAAAGCCCACTGGAAGGTTCTAAAGCACCTGCCCATAGGCTTCCATTATAGATTCATTTCAATACAGCATGATTTTTTGTTCTATTTTAAGTAGAGATTAGGTTGAGATTAGGTTGAAAAACACTAAACTATCCCTTTAAGTCTTCCAGTGTTTACTCACGATCTTCCTTCAATAAAAGAATCCTTATTTTAACTAAAAATACAAAGCATGCTACAGAACACATCTTTAGTAGATATTTATAGACATCACAGAGGACTAAGAAGGCATGCAGAGAGCAAAGAATGCTGGGAAATGTGGTCTAAGAGGTTGGTGGACCTTCTGGGGACCATAGAGATAGACATACCAGTCGTTCACTGGGGATCAGGTTAGATTACTGTGGTATGCAGAGACTCTTTTGTGGTGTTTAACTCTCACTCGCCTGTACCAGATGTGAAACTGCATGATGAGAGAGAGAGAGTATTAGATCTGTGTTTACACTGTCCGTCAAACGTTTAGAGGTGGCTGGCTTTACCAGATGTTTTAATACAAATCATCCTGTTTCTTCTGTTTTTCCAAACGTAACATTTAAACAACGAGACAGAAAAAAAACAGCATTAGCAGTTGTAGATGTCTGTGATCAAACGTGTACATTTCTAAAAGTGTTTGAGTAGTAATGAGAACATTCTAGAACAGAGTGAATGGTGGGGGGATATTGTAGAACAAAGTAAATGATGGAGAAATGTTCTAGAATAGTGTGAACGGTGGAGAAGAAAATATTGTAGAACATTGTGAGAGTTGAGGAGAACATTCTAGAACAGCGTGAGTTGTGGGACAATGTTCTAGAAGAGTGTGAATGATGGGAAATTTTCTAGAACAATGTGAATGCTATGAACATTCTAGAATAAAGTGAATGTAAGCGAAAGATTCTAGAACAGTGTGCATTAAGGGGGAAATATTCTGTAACAGTGTGAATGGTGAGAAGAGCATTCTAGAACAGCATGAATGATGGGAAGAACATTCTAGAATATTACGAATGGTGAGAAGAACATTCTAGAACAGAGTGAATGGTAAAAAGAGCATTCTATAAGTGTGTGAATTAGGGGGAAATATTCGTGAACAGTGTGAATGATGAGAAGAACATTCTAGAACAGAGTGAATGATGAGAAGAACATTCTAGAACAGAGTGAATGATGAGAAGAACATTCTAGAACAGAGTGAATGGTAAAAAGAGCATTCTAGAAGTGTGTGAATTAGGGTGAAATATTCGTAAACAGAGTGAATGATGAGAAGAATATTCTAGAACAGTGTGAATAGTAAAAATAGCATTCTAGAACAGTGTGAATAGTAAAAATAGCATTCTAGAACAGAGTGAATGGTGAGAAGAACATTCTAGAACAGAGTGAATGGTAAAAAGAGCATTCTAGAAGTGTGTGAATTAGGGTGAAATATTCGTAAACAGAGTGAATGATGAGAAGAATTTTCTAGAACAGTGTGAATAGTAAAAATAGCATTCTAGAACAGAGTGAATGGTACAAAGAGCATTCTAGAAGTGTGTGAATTAGGGTGAAATATTCGTAAACAGTGTGAATGGTAAGGAGAACATTCTAGAACAGTGTGTATTGTGGTGAAATATTCTGGAACAGTGTGAATGGTAAGGAGAACATTCTAGAACAGTGTGAATGATGGGGAAATAATATTCTAGAACAGTGTGAATGGTGGGGAAATATTTTAGAACAGTGTGAAAGGCGAGATGAACATTATAGAACAGTCTGCATAAGGGTAAGAACATTCTAGAACAGTGTGAATGGTGGTGGTTCTAGAACATTCTAAAAAAGTCTAAATGGTGAGAAGAACATTCTAAAACAGTGTAAATGGTGAGAAGATCATACTAGA
The DNA here is from genome assembly GCF_023375975.1 of Astyanax mexicanus. Taxonomy (NCBI): domain Eukaryota; kingdom Metazoa; phylum Chordata; class Actinopteri; order Characiformes; family Acestrorhamphidae; genus Astyanax; species Astyanax mexicanus. The sequence goes on from NC_064418.1 coordinate 30,275,860, forward strand.
ACAGAGTGGATGGTAAGAAGAACATTCTAGAACAGTGTGAATGGAGAGGGCAATATCACAGGCTCTATACGTTCACTAAGAGAAGCACAGCAGTGAGCACCACTAAAGCTCACTGGTACTCTGCTGTGTAATCTTCATCAGCAGCTCATACATTCATTAACTCATCTATCTTTCTGTTTTACATACTGATCCCAAAGCAGCCTCTAATGTTCCTCACAGAACCACGACAAAGTAAATATTTCATAAAGCAGAAGAGGCATCATCCATCTCCAGCAGAGCGGGCATCATCCGTCTAATGGGCTCTGTTGAAGTGAGTGGTGTTGCTGGACTGTGGCTGTGCTCGGCCGGTTTAATGGAGCTGTAGTTTGTTGTGTAGTGGTTCTGATGGATGATATTCAGAGAGAGACTCTGGGAATGTGGTTTTAGAGAGACTCGGCTGCTCGTCTGGGAGAGTTTAGAGCCACTGCTCTGCTGTCTCTGGAGGATATGTCATGCTAAAGCAGGGATTATGGATGTGGGGTGAACCACAGCTCTTACTGAGAGAATACACAGAATCTTAAAATCAGTCAAAAGCTGCAACTAATTCCACTTCTTACTATTTATGGTCATGTTAGATTTGGTACAAGCAGAAATTGGCAAAGGCCTCACGATTCATGATCATTTTAGGCTGATGATTAGGCCACAATATGAGTCTGTTGATACTGTTAAAGGTGCAGATGTGATTCATTATTTTAAAAAGCTCCTATTCAGTGGTAACTACAGGGGTTGAACAATGAAACTGAAACACCTGGTTTTAGACCACAGTAATTGATTGTGGTGACGGAGAGTTCTGGTGGAAACAGAAGAGTTGAGGTGCACATTGAATTCTGCCGTGATTTGAGCAGCCGTGGTTTTATGTTTTTTGGATACAATCCGGGTTAGCACCCGAACATCCCTTTCAGACAGCTTCCTCTTACAGCGTCCACAGTTAATCCTGTTGGATGTGGTTGGTCCCTGGATACCGTGGCTCTTGATGCATCACAAAGACTTGCTGTCTTGGTCACAGATGCGCCAGCAAGACGTGCACCGACAATTTGTCCTCTTTTGAACTCTGGTATGTCACCTATAATGTTGTGTGCATTGCAATATTTTGAGCAAAATTGTGCTCTTACTCTGCTAATTGAACCTTCACACTCTGCTCTTACTGGTGCAATAATGTGCAATTAATGAAGATTGGCCACCAGACTGCTCCAATTTATCCATGAAACCTCCCACACTAAAATGACAGTTGTTTCAGTTTCATTGTCCAACCCCTGTAGTTTTGAAACACTATTTACTGTGGTAGTGTGTGATTTGAGACTGCATGATATTGGTAAAGTGGGTGGCCATGGTTGATACGAGATTATGTTGGTAGCAGTGACCCTGTGTCAGTGCAAAACAGCAAGAACTCCTTCTAATTCAACCATCTATATACATCAAGGTGTGCATGTGGTTTGTTTAGAAGCATTTGGTTCATATTGTATTAATACTTTAGAATTCGTTTAGAATGGGAGATAGCCGTTCAAATCCTGTTTATGTAGCGCACCATCGACTACTGGAGCCCTGAGAGAGCACAGTTGGCCTTGCTCTCTCTGGGTGCGTAAATGCCGCTCTTTCTCTACATCACTTCAAAGGGTGATGTCACTCAGTACAAGGCATCTGTGAGCTGATGTATCAGAACCGATTTGCTGCGCTTTCCTCCGAGTGATCTGGCTACTTGACAATGCTGCATCAGCAGCAGTTCAAAAAGAGGCAGCGGCTGTCTTCACAATTACCGGAGAAGCATGTGCTAGTCTTCACCCTTCTTGTGTTGGGGCATCACTAGTGAGAGGGGGAGTCCTAATGAGTGGGTTGAGTAAGTGGCTGTGATAAAAATTAGCAATAAAAAAAAAGCTAAAAAAAAACAAAAAGCAGCATTCACACTTATGAAACACTATGAAACAGCATGAACAGAGCTATGGCGTCAGGGTTGGTTTTAAGCAAACCAAGATTAGAATGAACACACCATTTGTATGATACCAAATGCAAAAATAAACACGTTTTATTAGTTTTATTAAGGACCAGGTTTTTAATAGAAATAGGAAATGGGTAAAGAACTGCTACACCCACCAAAAGTGAATTTTCTATTGCGTGGATCAAAAAGCAATGACCTTTAAGTATGTGGTGTTGAAGTCATAGTTTAAGAAAAACATATATCTTTTTTGGTTTGCCATATAATTCTTATGATTAACAATTAACAGTCACATCTTAAAGAGCCACTCTAATATGTTATGTAGTAATTATGTTGCATCATTAAAACCTTGTCTTTCATATTGTACCTCTGGTATATTGACGTTTTTGCTGTTAATTTTTTAAACCACTCTTTAAATTGACAACAGAAAACACTTTGACTTTCAAAAATTCGATCTAATGTGATACAATGAAGAAAAATACAGTATACAATATATGAAACACAGAATATCTTTCATTTTCAGCCAACCACTATTCTAACCATTCAAGTGATGTATTGTCCTAAAACCAGTTACATTATCTATTTTTTTGGCAGTTGTGTAAATAGCTTTTTGGCTTATATATATTATGAGCGCTTATGACAAATTTTATTAAACCTCTTACAGTACATCCTTTTTTTTCTATCCTTGTGTGTGTGTGTTTGTCTGTGAATGTGTGTGACTATGTATTCAGCTACAGTACTGGTATTTGTGGCCTCTTAATGCCCAAGGATGACAGGAAAATCTAAACGCTACATCATTTTGTTGGACCTCACAATACGATGTCCTTCTTCACACTGAGGTTCAGGTTGGGGTCAGGTTTCAGTGTAGGCGAAGTGTAGTTAAGCTATAGTAATACAGAAGTCAGTGGAAATAGGAGTACATTGGAAATGCATGTGTGTGATTGAAACTGACCTGAAGCCTCCGGGGACCGGGCTGTAAAAGCAGGGGTCACTCTGAGGTAGACAGCCAATCTGTGTCTACACTTCTGCGGGGTCAGATGGGAGCAGAAGGCCCGGTTGAGCGAAAGCCGTGAGGAAATAGAGCAGTCAGAAGCGCAGACACTCTGTTCTTACTGACCGCGTCTCTGACGAGCTTTGGCAGGTTAGCATGAAGCGGTTCTGAAGAGTTGGCCTGCTGGAACAAACGGACGCATGCCAAGAAACAGCCTGCGAGGAGATCCGAGGTCTACAGCGGCTCTCAGAGGAGCGAATCGAGCGCCAGCATCAGCGCAGAACCTGCAGCCGCTCTACCTGAGTCCACTCAACTCACACTGGCTTACTGGAAGCCGTCTCTGTTAGGAAATGCTATTATTGGCCCTGCTGGCCCAATAAGTGCCTGATATATCGAGACTCTAGCCAAATGAAATATGTGACTGATGTCCTGGAACATCAGCTTCCATAAATTTCGGAATGCTGCACGCTCGACTTGCTTGACCATTTTTTTTCTATTTAATTGTCTTCTGGTGAAGTATGCCATTCCAAAAGTGTACATATGTGTAGTCCATTAATATACTCATCCTCATAAAATAGTTCCACACAGAAGGAATCAACAGATAGGAATGAAGCTTGGTAGGTAGTAGAGCTGTACAGTATTGTAAAAAAAATTGACATTGCAAATGTTCTTTTCTCAACGATATACAGTACAGGCCAAAAGTTTGGACACACCTTCTCTTTTTCAATGCTTTTTCTTTATTTTTTATGACTATTTACATTGTAGATGCTCACCGAAGGTATCCAAACTATGAATGAACACGTGGAGTTTTGTACTTAACAAAAAAAGGTAAAATAACTGAAAAAATACATTTTTTATTCTAGTTTCTTCAAAATAGCCACCCTTTGCTCTGATTACTGCTTTACGCACTCTTGGCATTCTCTCCATGAGCTTCAAGAGGTGGTCACCTGAAATGGTTTTCCAACAGTCTTGAAGGAGAGGAGTTCCCAGAGGTGTTTAGCACTTGTTGGCCCCTTTGCTTTCACTCTGTGGTCCAGCTCACCCCAAACCATCTGGATTGGGTTCAGGTCCGGTGACTGTGGAGGCCAGGTCATTTTTTGTTAAGTACATAAAACTCCACATGTGTTCATTCATAGTTTTGATGCCTTCAGTGAGAATCTACAATGTAAATAGTCATGAAAAAAAAGAAAACGCATTGAATGAGAAGGTGTGTCCAAACTTTTGGCCTGTACTGTATATCGTGATATTAAACAATGAGTCAGCGCCAAGCGCTCAAAACCAGAGGAAAACAGCAAAACAACAGTAATCGGCCATTTAATCAGGCATTTAAATGGCTTTTTAAAAAGTAAATAAGACTGGGATTTTCTGGGAATAAACGCGTGAATTCACATTCAGATGTAACTGGAAATATCTGCGCTGCAAAACCACTCAGCAGCTCATTCAAGAGAACAGCAATGTTATTTTTTTCTTTATTTTGTTTATTGTTTATGTAAAAGTCGGGTTTGCGCTCTGCATGGCTAAGATAGGATTGGGCAGCTGACTGCTGACTGTTGTCAGGGTTTTAATCAGTCAGTTGCGCACCTGTATTTCCCGCTGCCAAGAAAGACACACGCCAGATATTTACCTGAACACAACTCACTTCTAAATCACCACGCCCAATGGCGTGAATATATTTCTAAACTTTGACTCTATTTCAACAGCTATTTTAACATTATTTTTAACTGTTGATGGGGTGTAAGATAGAAACAAACATATTTTCCTACTATATAGCTTTGAAATCCAATACTTCCTCCTAGCTAAATTATTTCCAACTATTTCTTGGATGATTAGTCTATATAGTATGGTGTGCCTCTGATTTCTGATCTGTTTTCCACAGCAGGCTCCTGCATATTCTATGTGATTACATCTCTTTTCCATCATTCCTCATTGATTCATGTTAAATTCTCTTCTTTGAGGAAGCACATAAAGTAGCAATTAGCTTAAGAGTGAGCCACTTTTGCAGCGTGTGCAGGAAGAACCTTGTTAGAATTCTGGAACAGATTCAAGATTGGAGAGACACACCCCTGCAATGCGCATAGTAGCGTAGCGAAATTAAATACAGTCCAACACAAGAAAACGATCCGTCACCTGTATGCGCCACATGTGTTTTGAAGCTGCTGTTAAACTATATATATATACTATACTATATATAAAATATATTACTGTAGATAATGAGATGCTGAGTTATATCAGTTAAAAGAGACAGTAAATCACAGATTCCTTCAACTGAACTTCCACTGAGCATGCCACAGCAGGACTAGATATATTACTGAAATTGTGAGGCTGTATGGTTATTAATTATGTCTCAGTAGCTGCAGTTTGCTTGTTATCTTGGTAAATGTACCCTGTATGATGTGTGTAGTGTCCACTGGCACTGTTTTTTAAGCATGTCAATGTGTTCCATAAATCCATATTCCATCATTTTCAGCTTCTCTTCTGTGGTTAAAAAGTGGCTGTTCTGTGTGTGTGTGTGTGTGTGTGTGTGAGGCTCGTATGTGGGTGATGTGGGCCTACCTTTGTTGACACTAAAACGCTGTGGACATTCCTACATATATAATTCTTTTAATACAGCCTAAATCAAAAAACATTTCTAGATATTTACATGGAATATTTACTTATTTGGCTGCAATGCCCTCTCTCTCTTTTTACATCCATCCATCTTTCTGATTGTTTTTTCCAGGGTTGTTCCTGCTGTCGACACTTACCTTGCGAGAACTGCCATTTAAAGCAGCCTAGGTGGCAGTTCTCGTAAGGTTAGTGACATTTCAGTTTGGAGAGGCACAGGAATGTTTTTATTTATTATTTTAATATAATACAAGAAATTTACAGGAAAATACTAATTTGAGAGGACGGCGGGAAAGAGTGGTAAAATACACTGTAAAAAAAAAAAAGTGTAAAAAAAAAAAACAGTAATTTTCGGGCAGCAGGGGACGCCAGAAAATGTCTGTAAAAAACCCGCAAAAAACAGTTATTGTATTTATTATAATTAACAACTATTACTGTCATTTTACAAGAACTTGTCCTATAATTACATGAAATCTTTCACTTTTATCAGATTTTAAATCATAAAAAAGCGTCATACACTCCTTATACAAGGGAATAATTCGTAATTTTACAGGAACTTGTCCTATAATTACATGAAATCTTTCACTTTTAACAAATTTTAATTCTTAAATAAGCATAATACACTCTTTATAAAATGGAATAATTAGTAATTTTACAAGAACTTGTCCTATAATTACATGAAATCTTTCACATTGAACAGATTTTAATTCTTAAAAAAGTATAATATATTCCTCATAAAACAGAATAATTAGTAACTTTACAAGAATTTGTCCTATAATTACATGAAATCTTTCAGTTTTAACAGGTTTTAATTTTTTTTTTAAAGTATCATATATTCCTTATAAAACAGAATATTTATTAATTGTACAAGAAATTATCTTTCACTTTTAACAGATTTTAATTTTTAAAAAAAGTATCATACAATAATTATATAATAATTATTAACTTTCCAATAAAAACTATCCTATAATTACATGAAATCTTTCACTTTATGGTAGTTTTTCCGGCCAAAACTAGAGACTTGACAGGTATGCTCCTACTTAGCTGAACCACCTTGTTAATGTGAAGTCATAAAGTGTGCAGAGAGAAAAATAAGGACTACAGTCTGTAATAATAAAACTACAAACTGCTCCTGTATGGTCAGTGGATAATTTCTATTAATGTCTCCTGCATTTAATTGATCTATTCATCATGAAATTCTCATTACATTTGACATTCATATCATGTCAAAAATGGAAAATAAAAGGAACAAGGTTTGACCATGACAGTAACAGGACTAGTTGTATCTAATGTTTCCTCTGCACTAACATGCATGCCTTGTCATTCATGCCAAATCTAGCTGTACACCTGTTTCAATGGCAGATCTCATTAGAGAGATCACATGATCTAATCAGAGCATTTAAAAACTGCCATCACCCCTCAGTATCCAGACAGAGGCGACAGAGACTATTACTATTGTTTTAAAGCTCAGAAACAATACAGCGGTTTAGCTTTGACTGTGTGACTGTGATTAATGTATGCACAGATTTTTATTACTTCCATTCTGCTCTGGGGTTATTAGATGAATGATGGAGTTTATGATATTTATTTTCACTAAGCTGCCATTTATCAGAGTTAAAATGAGCAAGATTACATCTTGGCCAGTTGCTCATAGCTGTTATTGGAGATTACACTGCGGCCTCGTCCAGTACGTCAGTCCGGCTGAGAAATCTCCAAACAGCATTTCTTATTCTTTCACTGTACAAGTTGGCTTTGAAAGGGGTTGCTACGGGAACGAAAGACATGCAGCAGCTAAGCATTATGAACGTGTTAACCCTTTAGAGGGAAGAGATCGAATCGCTGGGAGCAGGATTTTTTCTCTCATCTCTCATGCAGTGTCTCTACATTGTTCTGGAAGGTTATTCTGGATGATCTCCTACAACATACCAAGCTTTCCAGCTCAATTCATTGCTGTTGGATGAAGTCTTGGAAAGTCTTATGTCTCTAAAATAGCAAGTTTATGGAAGAAGAAATAACTGCATTTATGTTGGTATATATAAAGAAATAAAAAAACTGAAAACAAAAACAGCAACATTGTCTTTACTATTGTTTATGGATCACACTAAATAACAGAAATCAAACATCTGCGATAAAAAAAAAAAACTACAAATGGTTATTGACAGTCCTAAAATTGTATTACATAAATGTGGATTAAACATACCATAGGATGCATGCAGTGTTTTTTACATGTCTATTAAAGCATTTTATTTAAGCTCCTTTTTATTGAATTATTTATGGCACACGTAGTATGGTGTGGTATAGTATGGCAGTAGAGTATGGCAAATGCAGTAAACAGACTTTATGAAATAAAGGGGCGATACAAAGAGCGGTCAGAGCAAGCAGGGTCAATATTAGTAAACAGCAGCAGTAAGGGTTAAACATACCAAAGTACAGAGACAGTCCAAGGGTCATACACAGCAAGGTGAAATCACAGAGCAGGCAACAATCAGGGTGGTAGAACAAGCAATACAAGGTCGGTACAGGGAGAGAGAGTAAACACAGGAATTGGAAATGTGTTTTAAAGTGGGGTAAAGCAGACAATACTTGGCGAGGTGAAGTATCAGTATGAGATGAACAGGTGAAATCAATATTCTGGTGATTGACTTCCTGGTAGTGCCGTGTGCAGTGTTATGTGACTGTGGTGTGAGGTTTTAGATTGTAGTGTGAGGTGAATTCTGGGTATCGTGGTCTGGAGATTGGAGATTGCAGGTACAGCAGGTAGAGTGTGGGAGAGACAGAAGCGACTTAGACATACATAGCAGCTTACATTAATAGTTTTTAACACTGCAACAAGAACACTAATTACATTGTACTGTTTTTCCCAAGTCTTATCAATAAGTGTTACTGTGTTCTCTGTGTCACATTGGTGCAGGGTGCTGAAAAAAGAGCCAGGTTATCTTTAACCCTGTCATTTGGCCACTACCTCAGGTTTAGGTTTTTTTAAGTTTTTTTGATTAACATTTGGTATTGTTGCCTTCTATTCTAGTGTTTTTGTTTTCTTGCGAGTTATTACTTCCTCATTTCCCAGCTTTTGCTTTATTGCATGCCAAATTTAAGCTTGAATATTGGTAGAGGAAAAGCTGAAGTGTAAATAAAATTAACAAAGACTCTAACATAAGAGTTTAGAGGGTTTGGAATTGGACCGTTTTCTTCATGCTAGACTTTTTTTTAAGGAGGGATCTAAAAAAGTGTTTGAAGGTCCACATTATTTTATGTTTGATGTAGCAAACTCTTGAACTTATTGTTCAAGTATGTCAATGACAATAATTCAATACTTGGGCCCATATAACATGTTTGTTTCTTCTAAATCTCTTCTTTTATCCTCTAAATTCGCAGGTACAAAGTTCAATTTTGACATTGCTGAGATCTTTATTGGCTGTATTATTAGTGTGCTCATACTGTGAGTTGTGTTCTTCAGTGCTGGTTCAGCATGTAGATTAGAAATCACATATTACTGACCACACTCGCAGCTTCTTGCCAAAAACAAGTCTGCAGAATTGATAAGAATCAAAATACCATACATGTTTCGAGCTCTGCTCCCCTAATCAACTGCTTGAGTGTGTGTGTGTGTGTGTTTGTGTGACAGAGATATGTGGCCTTCTGGAAGCAGAAGAAGGTAATTTGTTGTCTCAGTGCACTGCGTGGTAAAGCCTCGGGCTGTGAATAGCGTTTCCAGCTTATTTACTCTCATCTCGATGTGTCAGTCAACTGCCGAGAAAACCGAGTCACTTAATCACTGGCAACCGTGTGTTTTCTTTCTCTAGGCCAAAAGTGGGAGCTGTCATTGTGCAGAGCCACGAGACGTCTCGTGTGTTTTTGCAGTTGTGTGTTTTTTTTCTCGTTGTTTGGAGGGAAAGAGTGAAAGTACATGTTTCCGTAGGCCTGTAAAAAATGCTTCCATGTTGTCTGCTAGAATTACCGTGCCACTGTTGAGGAATAGCATCCGAGAACACTGAACGTTCACTATAGAGCTGAGGGGGTGGTGTAGACGCTGTGTGTCACGTTTACGAGCGTTTTTATTTGATAGGCTGAGAGAGACTGGAAGTCCCAGAGGAGTTAGGTGAGGAAATAAATGGCAATCAGGGACACAGCGGAGTTACCACCTAATAAACATCTCTCTCTCACTCTCTCTCTCTCTCTCTCTCTCTTCATCTCTCTCTCTTCATCTCTCTCTAACTGTCTCTCTCTTGTTATCCCTTATTCTCTCTCTGTCTCTCTCTCCATCTCTTTTCATCTCTCTCTCACTGTCTCTCTTTATATCCCTTATTCTCTCTCTGTCTCTCTCTCTCCATCTCTTTTCATCTCTCGCTCACTGTCTCTCTTTTTCCATCCCTTATTCTCTCTCTGTCTCTCTCTCCATCTCTTTTCATCTCTCGCTCACTGTCTCTCTTTTTCCATCCCTTATTCTCTCTCTGTCTCTCTCTCCATCTCTTTTCATCTCTGGCTCACTGTCTCTGTCTCTTTTTCATCCCTTATTCTCTCTCTGTCTCTTTCTCCATCTCTTTTCATCTCTGGCTCACTGTCTCTGTCTCTTTTTCATCCCTTATTCTCTCTCTGTCTCTCTCTCCATCTCTTTCCACCTCTCTCACTTCTCTCTCTCTTTCTATCGCTTATTCTCTCTCTCTGTCTCTCTCTCCATCTTTCTCTGTCTCTCCATCTCTCTTTCTCTCTCCATCTCTCCCTCTCACTGTCTCTCTCTCTCTCTGTCACTCTCCATCTCTTCCATCTCTCTCACTGTCTATCTCTCTTTCCATACCTTATTCTCTCTCTCTCTTTCTCTCTCCATCTCTCTCTCACTGTCTCTCTCTCTCTCTCTTTTCATCCCTTATTCTCTCTCTCTCTGTCTCTCTCCATCTCTTTCCATCTCTCTCACTGTCTCTCTCTCTTTCCATCCCTTATTCTCTCTCGCTCTCTGTCTCTCCATCTCTCTCACTGTCTCTCTCTCTTTCCATCCCTTATTCTCCCTCTCTATCTCTCTTTCTTTCTCTATCTCTCCCTCTCACTGTCTCTTCCTCTTTCTATCTCTCTTTCTCTCTCTCTCTCTCTCTCTCTCTCTCTCGCTCTTCATCTCTCTCTCTCCATTTGTCTCTTACTGTCTCTCTGTCTTTCCATCTCTTTCTCTCTCTCCATCTGTCCCTCACTCTCTCTCTCTTTCCATCTCTCTCTGTCTCAGTTCAGTTCAGTTCAGTTCGGTGGTGATTTATTGGCATGAATGTAATTACATACACTATTGCCAGAGCAATTCATAATACAAGTAAACAGATATTAGAATATAATAATAACACAAATTAAATAAATAAATAAATAAAAATAAAGTTTAGAGAGAGAACAAACTAGTAATATTAAAAGATTGATTGATCAGTAAAGGAAATAAGTAAAATAGTCACACAAGCATGTTAAAGTTACATTGATAGAAGTGAAAGATATATAAGATGTATCATTAAGAATCAATATATTTATGTCAATATAATAGTAAATATTACAGTACAGAAATAAGTAAATATGGTGGATGGTCTCACGTCTTAACTTTCATTGGATGTCAAAATAAAAAAAAGTTTATTTCAAGTCATTGTGGAAGCAGTGTAAGGGACAGTTTGTGTATTCAAATTTTGTAGTAAACTAAAAATCGACAAAAATGGAGAAACTTGTTTTTCAGTGGACAGCAACAATATGTTCTATGATTTATTATCCACTTCTTTCTCCTTCTTCATCTCTTTGTTTCTTCTCTCTCTCACACACACTCTGTAACTGCTTTTCTCTCTTTCTCTTTTGTATTCTCTTTTTCATTCTGTCATTCTCTATTCATTAACTCTCCGACTCATTCTTTCTCTCTCTACTGCTCTTTCTGTCACTCTCTCTCCCTGTCTCTTACTCTCTCTAACACCCTGTCACTCTTTTTCTCTCACTCTCACACACATACTGTACGCCCTATGCACTTTTCCCCCACACTCTCTGTAGCACTCTCTCTTTCCATTTCACTCTCACTTGCTCTTTCTCCGTTTCTTTCTCCCTCTCAATCTTTTTTCTATCCCTTTTATTAAATTTCTGTAATACTTACCCTTTCACCCACTCTCTCTCTCTCTTTCTGTTTCCTATCACTCTTTTTCCTTTTCTGTATTCATCTCTTTACCTCTGTCTACACCTCTCTCTCTTTTCATGATCTTTTTCAATTTCTCTTTCCATCTTTTACTCCCTCTCTCTCAACCTCTTTTTCTGCTCTTAACCTTGACCCTTCTCTCTCTCCATCTATTCTTCCTCCTTCTCTTTCCCATCTTTATTTTTAATTTTCTTTATTCATTTCTTTAACCTCTCTGTCTACACCTTTCTCTCTTTTCATTATGTTTTCAGCTTCTCCTTCCATCTTGTACTCCCTCTCTCAATCTTTCTTTTTCCTCTTAACCTTGACCTTTCTCTCTCTCCACCAATTTCCTCCACTCTCTCTCACTCTCTCTTTTCCTTTTACATTCTTTCTTTCAATTCACACACACACACACACACGCACCATTGATTTGTGTATTTAACCTGTTTAACCACATCCTAACTGTAACTAATATCTGAATCTAACTCCTAACCTAATTCTTAAACTTTATGTCCCCAATCTGACACTAAACTTATGTCTAAACCTAAACCAAGATCTAAAACTTTTCATTCTTCCTAAAGAAAATTGCGTTTCTGTAAAGCAGCATATTTACAAATGAGGACCTCACTAAACCTAGCTGTTCATGTTTAAGGAGGACACAGTCTTGGTCCTCAAAGTGATAGTAGTACAAGAACACATAGGTACACACACATACACACACAGATACACATGATCTATGCTCTGTTTCTTAGTGCTTGCTCTCTGATGTGCTGACGGCTCTGCTTGCTTGTGTGTTTGTGAGTGTGATGATAGCAGCTATAACAGAAGCCTGTGTGTAATTCTCTTTAAGCCTGGCTGAAGTTTAATGTGCTGATTTCCTCTCTGCTCTCCAGGTGTTCCCGGGTGATTGTGTGCTCAATCCTCCTGCTCCCTGCAATATTTAACTCGGCCTAATCTTTCACTGTGAAAAATTCAGCAGACTAGCAGTTTGAGCAATGGGCAAAATGTATTTTTAGGCTGCTTCTAATAATGGAAACACACAGAGGCTACGTGACTGTGAAATTGATTGTGTTCCTAAATAAAGACAGTGCTGTTGCTTGGCCTGTATCTGAAAGTGTGTGTGTGTGTACTTGTTTTAGTACCTTGTGAGGACCTTGTGAGGTGTTAGACAGTTTTGTGTGTATATGGGGACAATTGCTGCTGTTTTTACTATGCATGTACAATAAGTCGCCTTTCAATAAGGTGCTACCAAACATCTTTTTCTAGCACTTTTTTCATGATCAATTTACAGTACATACTGGTGTCCCATGACTTTTGGCATGTAATCGTACAAAAACACCAACATATGTGTATGTATACTATGATTTATTAACTTTGTGGGGACCCGGTGTCTCCATAATGATTAAAAAACACGTGAATGTTCAGATGTTTTTTTAGCCACAAGATACAATTAGAGGTAACTACCTGAGTTAACTAGTTTCTAGATTTAAGTATGAGTGTGTCTGAAAGGGTTTGTGTGTGTGTGTGTGTGTGTGTCTTTGTGTGTGTGTGCTTGTTTTAGGACCTTGTGAGGACCAGGTGTTAGACAGTTTTATGTGTATGGGGACAATTGCTGCTGTTTTTACTATGCATGTACAATAAGGTGCCTTTCAATAAGGTGCTACCAAACATCTTTTTCTAGCACTTTTTCCATGATCAATATACAGTACATACTGATGTCCCAGGACTTTTGGCATGTAATCGTACAATAACACCAACCTGTGTGTGTGTGTATTTTTTCTTGGATGTGCTATCTTTGTGGGGACCTGATGTCTCCGTAATGATTAGAAACCACATGAATATTCTGGTGCTTTTTTTTAGCCTTTAGCCACAAGATACAACTAGAGGTAACTACCTGAGTTAATTTGTTACTATATTTAAATATGAGTATGTGTGTGTGTGTGTGTGTTTGCAGCTGTGGACATGGATGGAGGATCTGCAGAAGGAGCTGTTGGAGGAAGTGTGTTCAGACTCTGTGGATTCGGTACAGGAGCTTATCAAACAGTTCCAGCAGCAGCAGACCGCCACACTGGAGGCCACGCTCAACGTTATTAAAGAGGGGGAGGACCTCATTCAGCAACTCAGGTTGGACTCAACACCCCCCACACACTCAGAATCACACACTCTGAACACAGGTGATAACACTATCTCTCCCCTTTCTGCCACAGAGACTCAGCCATGAGCAGTAATAAGATGCCCCATAACAGCTCTATCGCCCACATTGAGAGCGTGCTGCAGCAGCTGGATGAAGCTCAGGGTCAGATGGAGGAGCTCTTTCACGAGAGGAAGATCAAGCTGGACATCTTTCTGCAGCTACGTATCTTTGAGCAGTACACCATTGAGGTGAGGAGTAAGGCCTAGCTGACGTAAATGTTGAATCAGACATGATATTTAGTAGATGTTCAGAGCTAATGTTAAGAATGACAAGTCAAGAGGTCGCAGGTTCGAACCCCCGCTCACGCAGCTTTGCCATCAAGCTGCCGGCACTCAGAGGGAGCAAAATTGGCCCTGCTCCCTCCGGGTGGGTAGATGGCGCTCTCTCCCCACATCACTCCTAGGGTGATGTCCACAGCACAGGGCGTCTGTGAGCTGATGTATCGGAACCAAGTCGCAGCGTTTTCTTCCAAGCACACTGGCTGCTCAGCAATGCTGCATCAGCAGCAGCTCGAAATAAAGCGGTGGCTGACTTCACATGTATCAGAGGAAGCATGTGTTAGTCTTCACCCTCCTGGTGTGCTGGGGCATTACTAGTGATAGGGGGAGTCCTAATGAGTGGGTTGGGTAATTGGCTGTGTAAATTGGGACAAATTAGAAATAAAATTATATAAAAAAAAGAATGATAAGACAAGACAAGACAAGACAAGACCATACTTTTACTGAATTCACATAGTCAACAGGAATGTGCCCTCTGCCTTTAACCCATCCATGCAGTGAAAACACAAACTTCTCTACCAAAAGAACTCTGGTTCCTTGAACCAGTTCCATTCAGGCTTATAAAAACTGTGGTGTTTTCAGTGAACCAGCCCACATTTCCACCAGTTTTAGTGGAACCGTCAAAACATAACATCATACGTCTTCAACAGAGGGCGCTGCACAGCGGAGGTGCTCCTGTACAAATAAACACTTGCACTGAAGAATGTATTATTCAGTACTGTCAGTAGAGTCAGTGTGAGTCAGTAAAGTCATTGTGAGCCAGTAGAGTCAGTGTGAGTCGGTAAAGTCATTGTGAGCCAGTAGAGTCAGTGTGAGTCAGTAGAGTCAGTGTGAGTCAGTAGAGTTAATGTGAGTCAGAAGAGTCAGTGTTAGTCGGTAGAGTCAGTGTGAGTCGGTAGAGTCAGTGTGAGTCAGTAGTACTCAGTGTGAGTCGGTATAGTCAGTGTGAGTCAGTATAGTCAGTGTGAATCAGTATAGTCAGTGTGAATCAGTATAGTCAGTGTGAATCAGTATTAGTCAGTGTGAGTCAGTAGAGTCAGTATAAGTCAGTGTGAGTCAGTATAAGTCAGTGTGAGTCAGTGGAGTCAGTGTGAGTCGGTGGAGTCAGTGTGAGTCGGTACAGTCAGTGTGAGTCAGCAGAGTCAGTTCGAGTCAATATAAGTCAGTATGAGTCAGTATGAGTCAGTTCGAGTCAGTAGAGTCATTTCGAGTCAGTATGAGTCAGTAGAGTCATTTCGAATCAGTATGAGTCAGTTTGAGTCAGTATGAGTCAGTAGAGTCAGTTCTAGTCAGTAGAGTCAGTGTGAGTCAGTAGAGTCAGTGTGAGTCAGTAGAGTAAGTAGCTTGTGTGATAACTCATTTACATGACACGACTTGTAGCCCACCTAAACACTGGATCTATTTTTTGGAGCAGCAGGTTGGACAGATGGAGTAACAGTAACATAAATCATTGCCAAGATAGCAAAACAGGAAAAGCAAGTGTACCTGGACGCAGCAACACTGCCATCAAAGACCATTTAAAATATTTGGGGTGTTTTAAAACATTTTACCAGTTGTTTAAATGAAGCTACTTACAAATAACCATAAACCCTAATCATTAAAAAAATACAACAGCATGTTGTATAATACATTTTGGTGTTAGATATCAGCCTATTGCTGAATATGTTTTTTTTTTTTTTCACATCATGTAACATTCACAAAGCATGATTCTTCCAGAGGCTTTTCTCTAATATCAGTAACTCTGATGTTGTTGGAGCCTGAAAACTGGTCAGACAGCGGAGTATCAGTGGGCCCCTGCTAAGAAATATGGATTAAAGTTGGGTGTGTGTCTTTATGTTTGGGTTTCGGGGGAAATACGTCTTTGATGTGTGGAATCAGATAACGTGTGAAGCCGTGCTAGCTGACTCATGGTAATCCTCTTCTGAAAAGTGTGCTGTGAAATCCTGTATGCTCTGTTCAAAGAGTGTTTCTTACTGAAGAATTCTGTGATCAGTGTTTCAAGCCCTGGGAGCACCATATAAAGACGTCAGCGATAAAAAAAAGGAAAAGAAGAAAAAAGATGAAGATGCTATCGCCAGCCTTTGGTTTAAAGACAAATAATATTTCATTTTTTTGGAGGCACAGATGATTACTGCAACAGGCTACAGCTGGTTGCATTATTTGTGCTTTGTTTGTTGTATTTTATTTGTATCACGTGTGTAACGCTGCAGCAAGGAAGGACGAGAAGAGGACGCACACGCAAGTAATCTTTAAAGGCAACAGCAAAAAATGAGACAAAAACAGGATCTAAGAGAACTAACAGAAACACAGCCGAAACAGACGTAGACACGTACAAGAACCGACAAACTAACACTGAAGACAACTATCTATCTATCTATCTATCCATCCATCCATCCATCCATCCATGGATTTCTGTCCTTTTAGCCTTATACTCTGGTGCACCTTATGTATTACAATGTGTGGCCCCCTGGTGTTGCAATGATAGTTACCCACCACTAGGGGCACATGTTCTCACATCACTTTGTTTGTGTGTATCAGTATGTGTGTGTTTACTGCACGTATGGGTTGTTCAAAGTTGGCTGCAGAGGTCACATTCCATCTGTGTGTCCAACACAATGATGGTTAATATACCTGTCTTGTCTTGTCTTGTCTTGTCTTAAATGAAAACATGAAGTTTTTTTTCCCCAACAGTTTTACCATGTCTTCATTAATATATTAATTAATGCTTGTCTTAAAGTGTCTTAAAGGATTGAGGTATGTTTCTTACTCTTTTTGTCTGACTTGACTTCCGGCAGGTGACTGCAGAACTGGATGCGTGGAATGAGGACTTGATGCGGCAGGTGAGCGAGTTTAACGCAGAAGAGCCCAGTCTCGTGGAGCAGAGGCTTCAGCGACACGCCGAGAGAAAAGTGGCCATGACCAACATGACCTACGAGGTCATCCAGCAAGGCCAGGATCTACACCAGTATATCATGGAAGTCCAGGCTTCAGGTGGGTATCAATGTTTCAGGGACAGATTTGTTCACATTACACACAGATGCAGGTCACTTACATATGTGAATGTGAACCGTCACAATAGCCAAATCTGATCTGAGCAAAAAAATCTGATTTTTGAGCAATGTGGCTTGTAATGTGAACGTAGCCTTAGTCAACCAGGACAAATGGAACACTTACATAATGTACGGTATAGTGCTGAACATACAGTATATCAATATCACATTCATTAGATTGTATGCATATCTATCTGGTATGGATTTCTGTCCTTTTAGTAGAACTATGAAGTCATTCTTTATTTTATGGTCAGTGACGTGTCCAAATAATGAATTCCAGATCCGAGCTGGTTTTGCCTGTGGGAAAACATGATGTTTGCAAAAACTCACTGTTAAAAGCAAAGACATTCTTATATGCTTATATGTTTGTCTTGCATTTATGTGTTTTGGAAAGTTTGCCAATTTTAAGATGTCAATGTGAAAGATATTTTAGAGTTGTGCTTCAAGAGTTTAAAAAACCCAGTGCATTCAAATACCAGTCATACGGACATTGAAGTGTTTTTCTTGACTATATTTGTGAAATCAGCATTAAAAAAATGGTATTAATGAACAAGTTCTAGAAAGAATCCATAATTCGATCCGGCATTTGATCGGGTAGAAAAACAGAACATCTAACCAAATGAGTGTGTTTATTTACTGTCCCCATTAAACCATAATACTGCATGTTTAGTCACATGACCCTGTCCAGTCTGTGACATCAAGAACAACTAAAAAAAACTGAGCCATCTAAACAACTCAATCAGCTTGTACCACATAAATATGCAGCATCTCTCTTTCATTAAAATAATGAAGGAGGGATGCTGAAGTGTTAGTGCTCCCTCTTGTGGACAGTCTGCAGCCTGCTAAACTGGAGTGAACAAATGAGTAATATAATTTCCTGGTCACTGAATATGCCTACTACTGCTTATTCCTATTCTTATGAACGTATTCAGCTACATAAAGGTGCATCCCTGCATCAATGCAATGCTACCAAATCTATTGGAAGGCTTTTACTATTTTCTATATATCAACCCAATTTGGTTATTATTCGAGTGCACAGGTAGTGCACTAAAGGTAGTGGTAAATAAAGAAGAAAAAATAAAGAGATGTAGATTTGTATATATAATTATTATTGAAATCTACATTGAATAAGTTATTTTGTATGCAGTAGAACTTCAATTCTGCCAATAATGCCTAAAGCAATGGGAGATGGGATGGGATGAGCTAGAGTGGTGATGATCTAACATCTTTACCTGAATAAAGCCCTTGTCATTAAATTAATCAGATCCTAATTGCCTAATTGCTACAAAATCTACATTTACGGTATTTAGCTGACCCTTTTATACACTTGTGTGACTTACAAGGTTATTCCTATTACAGGGGTCAGCACAGTGTGGCACAGTATAGTCACTAGTGGTGGGCAATATTATATCGTATACAATATATCGTGACACAGAAATATCATGATATTAAAAATCTATATCATGATAATAGGCCTGTTCTGTCTTAAAATTAGTCTGTTATTTACTGTGAAGCTTTAGGTGTATTTATTGTATAATTGTTTTAGTTTGCAGTTTATATGCATGCACTAAATATTCTGCAATATTATTTGCTGCATTATATTTTTTATGCTATATTATTTATTTTTCCACATTATGATTATTCTGTTATACTATTGAATGAATTATTTTAGTTTTCCTATATCGCCAAATATATCATTATCACAAAAATACCCTGAAATATCGTGATATTATTTTAGAGCCATATCGCCCACCCCTAATAGTCACCCAGACCTGGAATTGAACCCCAGTCTCCCAAATGTTAGCTCCCTGGCAGGTGGTGGTGTTATCCACTGCACCACACCAACCCCGTAGACGTCTAGTAGTTGTCTAGTAGACGTCCTTCCCTGGACACTAGAGCTTTTATTTTTTCTAATAAAAGCAGGATCAATTATTTTTAATGTCCTTTTTCTTTAGAAAAACAATGAATGAATTGTCCGTATATTTGTCCATATAGTGTACTTACACACAGCGTATATTCTTAAATCTACAAGTATCATACATGCTCATAAGAAGTGAAGAAGAGAGAGAAAGGTGAAGATATGAAGAGAGATGAAAGAGACATTAGCAGCATGTGGTGGAGTGAGTCAGTGGGGCTGTTGATCTTCAGGGGGACTAGTCTCTCAGGCTTATCTCAACAGCTGTGCTGATCCCCAGCTGGAGAATGATGAAAAATTGGGTTAAAACAGCAAAATCTTCCCCCCTCTCCCATGCATTTCTCCACTCTCCATCTCCCTCCATCTTTCTGTTTTTCCCAACTCTCCATCGTCCCCCATTGAATCCTTTTAGCCTCTCTCTCGGCACTGAGTCTCTGTCTCTTGGAGATATTTTTAACATGGGAAACAGGCTTTCTCTCTCTAAATTGCTGACCCATCGCTCACCCCCCTCAATCCCACATATGGGCCTTGGCTCAGGAGCCTCTCAGAGCCGCTCTGTGCCCTGGCTTTGGACGGCCATCCTGCCAGATCACACTGTGACAATCTCACACTCTCTCTGATACACACCCAGCCTGTTCTCCACACAGCACTTTTTGTGTTGCTCCATTGAAGTTCTGTTATTTAAAAAAAAATAATATGTTTAACTTAATTGTGGTGTGTTATTTATCATTGGGTACATTGAGATCTCATTTCTCCATGTCTTATTAATTCACTGTTGATTTTGGCACATTTTAAATGCATTGTTGGTCTGTTATTTTGGTCTGGAATACTGAACAGAGCTTCTAGATAATGTTCATGAATGAAAATGATAAATCACCCACCCACCATGTGGTTTTACTATACTGACCTCAACACAGAAGAGCTGCTTCACTGATGCACCCAGAGCAGCTTCCTAGAGAAAGTAGATGTATACTGCCACCCTGTGGATATGACTGGTCCATGCATGTCTATAAGGGCATAGTGGTTTTAATCAGAGGTGGAAAGTAACTAATTACATTTACTCACATTACTGTAATTGAGTACATTTTATGAGTAATTTGTCATTTTTAAAGTAGTTTTTAAATTAGGTAATTTTACTTTTAGTCAAGTACATTTTGACACAAGTAATTTACTTCACTACTTTGGAAAATTTCCCATTACTGAGTAAAAAATTAAATGCTGGGGAAAAAAAACAAATAGTTTGAATAAAACGTTTTATGCGGTGGTCTGAACAAATACTGCCTGAAAGGTCCAAATTATTTAATTTAATAATTATTTAATTAATGATTTGTACTTTTTTACATCAAATAAATAAAAGTAACTATGTAACTGTTACTCAAAGTAAAATTTAAATTGATTACTTTTTTACTTTTACTCGAGTAGATTTTTAGATGGGTACTTTTACTTTTACTTGAGTAGAATTTTAGCAAAGTAAAGGTATTTTTACTTAATTACAATTTTTCAGTACTTTTTCCAGCGCTGGTTTTAATCACTTTCATCATCCATTCTTTTAATCACTTAAATGTATTTTATATATATGTGTGTTTGTGTGTGTATGTAGGAATTGAGTTGACAGGGGAGAAAGAAGTGGATTTGGCCACTCAGGTTCAGGAGCTGCTGGAGTTCCTGCATGAGAAACAGCATGAGCTGGACATGAGCGCAGAACAGACACAGAAACGAATAGAGCAGTGTCTTCAACTACGCCATCTACAGGCTGAGGTTAAACAGGTAAAGTGCACATACACACACACACACGCACACACGCAATACAAATATAGGCAACTTCAGATGCTGCATCTGTTGCATAAACATGGTTAAAACCAAGGGCATAGGGGCGGGTTTAGACACATTTGCTAAAATAAATCAAAGCCCAGCCTATAGTGACTTAAAACAACATTTGCAGAGTTAATCACAAAAAAAAACATTTATTTTTCTGTACTTTTGTTTATTATTTATTAAATCTAACCAAAAGAGAATTTACAACCTAAACATGTTACTTCACATTACATATGTACATATGACATAAAACTGATCAGATATCACCTAATATTTAGAAAATATAACAAATGTGGTTATTATTATTATTATTATTATTATTATTATTATTATTGTGTATTGGCATGTCAATTCTGTTGTATAATTACATTTTCTCCACTTAAAAAAAACTCAATAGGGTTGGGTCCTGTGTTTTTAATTTAGTCTACTGAGAGCACTTCTTACGATGGGGTCCTTTTATTATGAAAATGTATTTTTTTTGGCAGCAGTTTAATATAAACGTTAGATAACCCAAATCCTCCCAGTCTGTTAGTAGAACAAGACATTACTCAAAAGCTGTTTTTATTGCAGTATATTGTTATTGTGGTGATTCAATGCTCTCATCACTGACCGCGCGTGTAAAGCCGGTGTTGTGCCGAATTCTGCACCCTCTGCAGAAAAAGATTATGTACATATTTGAATGTGTGTTTTAACTAAAAATATTTAAATTTCAGTAATGTTGCATAAATTAAGTAATTATAACTAGGTAATATTGTATGCAGAAATTAAGTAAAGGTTACTATAAGAAAGGATTGATTCAGCAAAAACAAATGAAGTAAAGTTTACTTAAAGAAAGGAAAGTCAAAAAGCAAATGCAGAAAGTGGCAAAACTTTTTTAAAGTAAATTTTACTTATCATTTTTTCAGTGTAGACTGGGGTTCAAATCCAGGTCTGGGTGACTATGCTGTGCTCCACCAATAAGAGTCCTTGGGCAAGACTCCTAACACTACAATGGTCCAATTCTGTAATAGGAATCACCTGGATAAGAGCGTCAGCTAAATTCCATAAATGTAATGTAATGTAATGTAATGTAATGTAGTGTGTTAGGGTACATTTGGGTACATTTTCTGCTTTGCAGTTCAAAAACTAAAGTTAAATCCTTTATTAGTAAGCATAAATAAATAATTAAATACTATAATGCTTTCAGAGCTTGTATTAAAGACACGATTTAACCCCATTCTTTACTCTAAAGCTCATCTAAAAAATACTGGATGGAGCACCATCATTCCAGAGGACACTGTTCCACTGCTCTAACTGGTTTTTACTTAGTCAAATTCTATTTGCAATACACCTCTAAAGGGACTAGACAAGCTGTGTGTGCATTTGCACATCTATATCTGCAGTGTATTAATTAGAAAGGTTGTGTTTGCAAGTTTTCTGGTCTGTCTGATCCATACAGCTTATGTCATCCATATATGGAAGGAGAGCAGCAGTGGAGCGCAGTAAATCTGATGTGAGATCTTTGCAGCGAGCTATAAAGAGCTATAGAGCAGGCTAGTTCTGCTTCTCTCCGTCCTCGTTCTGAGCACACTGTTTGTTTTTTAAAGTGTGGCCACATGAATAAAACATGCCGTTCCTCCTCTTTGCTGGTGCTAATACTTTATCTCCCAGCGCAGCTCCGGCTCGGCTATACACTTCAGTAATCCAGGCCCGCATCGTTTAGCAGTCTTTGTTTATTCTGTATCATAGGAAAGCAGCATCTCGGCTAGGAAATCATACAGAGTTGCAGAAGCGTTGCAGAAGGCCTGTAAATTATTGATGTTGCTCCTCTGCAGTGGTTGGAGATTTATAAACACTGCATAAACATTCCACTTCCACGTACACACTTCTGCTCTTTCTCTCCTGCGCTCGGTGGAACTGCCAGAACCTGGTACAGTATTCAAATGTGTATTTTTGAGTGACTGAACAGATCTGCAGTGGAGCCAGTGTGTGCCCTTTAAAATGAATCGAAAAAGCTGCAGCTGCACCTCGTAATAGCTCTATATACTGTGCAGGATCTGCCACAGGGGACATGTTTCCACTTTTTATACTTTTTAATAACGTTTTTAATGAAACTTTTAAACCAGGTGGTTTATACAAATGTAGCAGTTTTAGCATAGAAGTCTGCATTGAAGTATAATGTCAGCTGCATTAACAAAAAAGAAGAAAACATACAATAGACGGTTAAGATCATCACATATCGTCATGCAAAAGTTTAAATATTCCAATATACACTGCCTGTCCAAAAAAAAGTCAGCACCTGGATTTAACTAAGTAAATGATCTGGGGTTAACGCTGCAGTTGGTTAGGTCTAGGTTCAGCAACAGAATGTGCTGAAAGAATGAGGTCAGCTGACTACCTGAATATACTGAATATAGACCTGGTTATTCCATCAATGGATTTTTTATTCCCTGATGACACTGGATGACTGGATCCAACCTGCACTTAAGGCTGTCTAAGATTTTCAATGACTTACTTTCTGAAATGCTGAATCCAGATTTAACCTGAAAAATGGCGTTGCACTGCTCTCACAGAACTGTCTAGTGCGTTTGCACTCCCAAATATAGTTTGTTGGACATTGTTGGGTTAGCAGAGAAATTTCAGACCTCATGAGGTGGCCCCTGTGTGTTTTTTGTCTTGCAAAAAAAAAGACTTAAGTCTTAGGGCCCTATTTTAGTGATCTATCCATGTCCATGTGTGTGTAACAAGTGGGGGATGTACATTCGTTGGGGATGTGCCTGTGTTGACAATTTACTGCTAAGACAGCAGTGAATGGCTGTTGACATCTGCCTAGGTTGTTTTCAGTCAGTGGCGCACCTGTGTTTTCAAGTTAGCAATGTTGCCAAGATAGCAATATGCCACAAAATTGAAACTACACAGGTCGAAGGTGTGAAAATAGATCGTTGGCGGGGTGTAAGATAGCAATGAGCATAGTGACTCGCTTTGCACAGGGTGTAACATAGGTCCCTTAAAGTTAAATCTCTCCGTTTTGCCTGTTTTTGCCTGTTTACTCCTAATCTCGGTAGCCTACATCATCTTTGCATTACTGTAGTGGATGGAAACACAACTTGTTTTTAAATATTTCTGGCAAAATTTCCAATTTGTGCACACGTTATGCAAAACATTTGCATGTTAACAGATATTGTGTCAAAATTTCTTTTTACTTTTGGATGCTCCAAAATGACTTAAATTATGTTTTCCTTCTTCTATAAAGTTGACATTCTGCACATTTTAGGTATTTGCAAGACACATACTGTATGTTTATAATGACAAAAATAATCATGTTTTTTTTTTTAAACTGTACTTTTTTGAGTTAGTGTATAAATGCAAGGGAGATTTTGTATTTTGTATTTGTTATTTTCAGCAGCTCCATGCTAAACTAAAACCCAACAGGATAAACGCTCTATTCTGTGTGTTTACATTGTCCCATATGGAGCCATTTTGGTTCTATCAGTTTCAATGGCCCCGACTGAAGATCAATAGAAGATAATGCGGGAAGGATGCTGAATGCTGATGGCCACTACTGCTCCAGTGTCCACCACCACTACCCCCGCCTCCACCCCCACCCTCTCCTCTAGTAATCTCATTTAGCCCCTAATCGAGAGCCAAGGCGTGTCCCCAGGCGCAGGCATCAAGTGCCTCCACTTACATCAGTGCTAATGGAGAAAAATGGCAGCGTGGCGGCTTACAGAAAGTGAAGGAGGAAAAGGAGGGAAGGTCGGACTAATGTTTTAGGCTTTAGGAATTCTTCTCAGGTGAAGAGTGTGGCCGCTGTGGACTCCGGAGAAGTCTGATTTCACAGGGCTTTGAAATTCTAAAAGCAACAAATAGTGGGGATTAGTCCTGCATGAAAATGCTTAAATTCCCACAACCCCAAAGACTGATGTGTATTATTCATATTGCAGTATAACAAACACTTGAGAGTTCACTAAGGGCGTATATGCTGTAGGAGCTGCTGAGTGTGTGGTTAGGTCCTGGCTCATGTGTGTGGTTCTGTGTTTAGGTGCTGGGATGGATCCGTAACGGTGAGTCCATGCTGAATGCCAGCATGGTGAACGCCAGCTCCCTGTCTGAGGCTGAGCAGCTACAGAGAGAGCACGAGCAGTTCCAGCTGGCTATAGAGGTATACACACACAACACACACACACACACACTCACATACTGTATCCCACAACCTCAGCCCATTGCATACACTAAAACACATGTATCTCAGCGCAGCTCTGGAACCCATTTAAGCAGATGAACACAAAGCCCCTTTAAGAACCTATTAGCAAGATTTTTATTGAATCAATGCACAGGAAGTAGCCCGAGCTGCCTTAATGCAATCAGTACTTTACCTCCCTTTTCCCAGGCCAGCAGCGAAATGCGTGTATTTACTCAGAAAAGCAGAAACACATCAGACTCCTGCCTCCTGTGAGGAAGAGTTTAGAGCCGAGGCCTTAAGGGCAGGGTTCTTGTATGGAAGAGATTATGCTGAAACTCTGCCAAACGGATACGGCAAGAGCTGTTAATCCACACGGCACTATAAAAGAGACAAGCATAACAATGCTACTGATAGATTTATGACTATCCACTACTTTATTGGAGTCTTTTTGGAGTTAGCAGATCATGGGCCAGATTCACAAAAAAGTCTTATGAATGAAAAAAAAAAAATCTTAGATGTACTTTTTTAAACACAATCTTCACTATGAATAATCTATGATTTAATTTTGATTGTTAAAATTTTAGAGGGGAAGTACTGTGTACTTACAGAGTAAGAATGGTAAAACACTGTACACTACATAATACAGCCTGCTGTCTGTTGTTTCGAGTACTTACTGAGTAAGTACTGTGTTCTTACAGAGTAAGAACAGTAAAAGTCAGGTGAGGTGTGGGTATATAAACCATTAAAATAAAACCTTGTGGTTTCTGTGTATTAATGAATAAATTATCTTTAAAATCTCAGCATTTCTGCTTGTGTTATTGAAGATATATAAATACTATTGTATTTTAGTCTTGACATTACAAACTATATGTTTTCTTCCTACTCCACCCTTAACAGTTTTAAAAAGCATAAATCAAATTCTCATCTTCTTTTTCAAACTCACAAAATTATAAGAATAATAATTCCCTGCAGTGTGACTAGATTGAAGCCTTCATAACTGCCATGAACAAAGGGCAAAATGATTATATTGTCACGTCTTAGCCCTGTCTCATGTCTCTGTGTGTCTTCCCCACGTGACCTGTGCCTCTCTGTGTCTCCTGTCAGTAGATTTCCACCATGTGTTTCTCATTTGTAGCTCCGCCCCTTCCCCAGGTGTTTCCAATTCTAGTGTGTTTTATGTTACTATAAATAGCCCTCCTCTGCCACCTTGTCCTCCGTCGGTCTTTGCACCTTACCATGTCGTTTTGTCTCTCAGCGTTTCTCTGTGTTTCATTGCCTCTGTTCCTCACACCTTAGTCTCTGTGTTTATCTCTAGTTTTATGTTTCTAGTTTCCTGTTTATTTCCGTCTCCCTAAGCTCCTTATATATATCCCTGCTTTGTGTTTATTTTCTAGATTTGTTACTTGTTATTTATTATTAAATCATTCATTTTTCCCTTACCTGCATTTGTGTCCGCCTCCTCGTCTCCCTGCCTGGGTCACTTCGTGACATATATATTATTTTATTTGAAAACTGCACCACAAGTTTAGGGAAATTGCCGGTTCTCCTGTGCTTTATTTGTACCTGCATTTAAGTGCGAGTAGGACCCCTTAAGTATTTAGTATTTACTGATTTATAGAAAGCAGTTACACCATAAGTGTTGGGAAAGTACAGGGTAAGTTTCAGAAAGATACCTAGTTTTAGGCTCTTGTTCCTGGTTGTTTTTTATTTATACATACAGTTAAAGTACCTGTAGGACCTGGTAAGTATTTAAAATCTACTGGTTCATCCAGAGAAGTTACAACATAAGTAAAACTTACCTTCTAAAACGCAGGCTGTATTATAAAGCGTAACCAAAAACATGTTTTTATTAGGGCTGTCAACTTTAAAGCATTAACTCCAACGATTAATGTGGAATCAGTAAGGTGTTATTGTTTTTTTAATGCAAGTTTGACCCCAACTTCTGTTGTAATGTGCTCTGCCCACTGTGCGGTTCATTTTTCTGGAGCGGTTTGCTCATAGTGAGAACGTATTTTAGTCTCAATCCGACCCAGCCATCAAATATACTTCTTTTTAAATTGAGCTAAACTGCTGATATGGCTCAGTTTAATCTGATAAACTAGCCAGGTAATATGGTACTGCTATGAACAAACACTGTCTCTGCTGCTCCATACTGTTTACACACTAGGAGCACAGTATGTGCAGCGTTCACTGCTCACAGCCACACGACTCCGTTTAATACATCTGCGCTGCACATCCCATTAAAAACACTGTGTTTGAAAGTGCAGCAGCCGATTTTTATAGCATTCTGTGTTAAAGCAGCCGCACACCGCACAGATATATCCGAGCTGAAACAAAGAATCTTCTCACTATATTAACTTTCATGCTCATGCGCTCGACAGCTCTGGCCAATCAGAGAAGACACTGTGCTTGCGTGGTTTATTGGTTTGGATTTTGGTGCGTTTAGGTTTGTGCCTGTGTGAAACCAAAGCAAATGGAGGGAGAAAACACTTCAAGTAAAGAACTCATCAACTGATCGGGGCCATAAAAAAAACTACAGGTGTGAAAACGCCCTATACATTGCAAATTAAGTTTGAATTTAGTCATTTCTCATGCAAATGCCGATTCTTATGAAATTTTTCATTCTTATCTATAAATTCTTCATTAGATCTTTCTTCTGAATTCTGTCCTTGTTTGTTTTCTTGCATCAGTAACCCTGAGACATCTTGAAATTTTAGTGTTTAGGTCTTTTTCAGAAGAACATTCTTTATTCTTCATGGAAAGAGAAGTATATTTTGTCTGCAGGCATAGCAGTGATTCACTGCCCTTGTTTGCACACATCCATATTTATTGTTATTTTTATTAGTCTCGAAATCTCTGATAACTGGCTGCTGGATATATATCCACACTCCCCCTCAAAGGTTGCGACGCTCTGTCATTTATCACTGTGGCTTTTGGCTCCGGCTCCGGCTGTGCTGTTGTTTTTTCCTGCTGTGGACTAAAATTTGCTGTTCAGCTCCGCTTGTAAACATCCATACAGCCGCTATTAAGGCTAGATTTATCCTTCGTATTACGATGAGCACGCCAGCAGACAAGAAACGGGCAGCCGGCTGACCCCAGAAAGTCTAAATCTGTCATGCAGAAGGTTTGCATGCAGGATAGGACGGAAAAGGGAGGCAGCAGGAGTCTGGATGATGTTGAGTAATAGGAGCACTGCTGAGAGCAATACAGAGATGATTGCTTTTGGATGCTTTGCAATGAACTGCTGTTTGCTGTTCATTCCAGAAAAAGGGTGGTCATGTTTTCTCAATTGCTAGGTATTTTTGTAACCTGTGTAACCTTCTACAAAATCCAATTTTTTTCCAAACTTTTTATGTTGTTTATTACAATGTTAAAATGTTAATTTAAACATTTAATGACAATTTCCACAAAATAAATTAATGCCACCCCTAGTTAAAATGTGTTAACAGCCATAAAATAAATTGATTTTTAATTGCAGAAGCATAATCTCACTCTAAAAAAATTAGAAACAAAATAAAAAAACAGCCTTCAACTAAAATGAATAAAATAAAAGAAATCCTGACTAAGAATTTTTTTTTTTGGTCATAAAATTTCCTGTTCCACAATTGTTGGTTATTATTATACAGGTGCTATCTGCATGCCAACAAGCTGTTTGGGATTAATGCACATAGAAAACATTTTCTGACACCAGGATGCCAATAATTGTGGCATTCATGATTTCATTTAAAATATTTATTTCTTAATGTGTGTTTTTTTTTCTCACTAAATAAAGGCACTTGAATTTAAGCTTAGATTTTTTCTTTTTTTTTTTGTGTTGTTAACCTATATAATTTTTTAGAATTTATTAGAAGTCAAACACTTAATTGTGGCATTCATGATTTCATTTAAAATATTTATTTATTAATGTGTGTTTTTTTCCCCCCAGAAAATAAAGGCACTTGAATTAAAGCTTAGATTTTTCTCTGTTTTTGCATTGTTGTCCTATATTGTTTTATTTATTTATTTATTTATTTATTTATTTTAGAATTTATAAGAAGCTAAAGAACACTTCTTAAACAGGGGTGCCAATAATTATGGCATTCATGATTTCATTTAAAATATTTATTTTGATAATGTGTGATTGTCTTTCCCACCAAAGAAATGCACTTGAATTAAAGCTTAGATTTCTCTCTCTTTTATATATATATATATATATATATATATTTTTTTTTTTAATATATATATATATATATATATATATATTAGAAGCCAAAGAACACTTCTTAACCAGGTGTGTCAATAATTATGGCATTCATGATTTTATTTAAAAGATTTATTTCTTAATGTATGATTTTTTTTTCACACCAAATAAAGGCACTTAAATCAAAGCTTATATTTTTATTGTTTTGTTGTTTTTAATTATTATTATTATTTTATTTTTTTAGAATTTATAAGAACCCAAAGAACACTTCTTAACCAGGGGTGCCAATAATTACGGAGGGCACTGTAGTTATAAACAGCTTTAATAAACAATAAAATAGATTTCGTCAGCTCCACAGGGTGTATAGAAGCACTTTGTAGTTTCATAATTATAGGCTGTAGTCCATCTGTTTCTTTTCATATTTTATTTTCCTCCTTTCACCCTGTTCTTCAATGGTCAGGACCCCACAGGATCACCATAGAGCAAGTTTTAGACAAAAGTTGGATCATCTCAGCACTGCTGTGACACAGACATGGTGGTGGTGTGTTAGTAGTGTGTGTTGTGTGGGGTGGTATGAGTGGATCAGGACGCTGTCGGCTGTATATTTCTGGTTGTAAACTGTTCTCAGTCCAGCAGTGATACTGCTGTATCTGATCCATTCATACCGGCACAACACGCTACCATCATGTCAGTGTTACTGCATTGCAGTGGACCTCATAAAATAAGCATTTCTATTTCTATGAATGTTATGACTGATTGCTGTAAGATACGTGTTTCAGATATAGTTTTATTATAATTAATAATGAAAAATTGTCTTTTTTTCACCCATTTTTTCCTCCAGTCTCTGTTCCATGCGAACTCCCTGCAGAAGACACATCAGAGTGCTCTGCAGGTCCAGCAGAAGGCTGAGGCCATGCTGCAGGCTGGCCACTATGACCCTGAAGCTATCCGCACCTGTGCTGAGAAGGTTGCTCTGTATTGGCAGCAGCTCATGCTGAAGATGGAGGACAGACTCAAACTGGTCAATGCTTCAGTGGCCTTCTACAAAACCTCTGAACAGGTGAGACACCAGAGCACCACATGCTGTTAGCTTCAGACCTGGGCTGAGAAGGTTATTTCAGTCCAGCTTGAGACTAAAATAAGACAAACACACCAGTAGAAGTGTAACATGGGTAACACCATCCCTGTAGAATACTGCCCACTCAAATAAAACTTTTGTTGTTATTTTTAGGCCAACTATTTTAATTTTATATAGTTACAGATTAAAAGCAGCTTTATTTGACCTATTCATAGACTGTCACACACTGCACTATATAATTTTTCTCTATATCATTTTATTTCCTTATAGCTGTATACAATTACAATTACACTTCTTTATGTTGAAAATAAAAAATAATAAAAACAATTCCACATCGATCATAACTTTGACATAACTCGGACTCGTGACCAAAGACTTGAGACTTGACTCGGACTCGTGACCAAAGACTTGAGACTTGACTCAGACTCTTGACCAAAGACTTGAGACTTGACTCGGACTCGTGACCAAAGACTTGAGACTTGACTCGGACTTGTGACCAAAGACTTGGAACTCGACTCGGACTCGTGACCAAAGACTTGGAACTCGACTCGGACTCGTGACCAAAGATTTGAGACTCGACTCTGACTCGTGACCAAAGACTTGAGACTTGACTCGGACTCGTGACCAAAGACATGAGATTTGACTCGTACTCGTGACCAAAGACTTGAGACTTGACTCAAACTCGTGACCAAAGACTTGAGACTTGACTCAAACTCGTGACCAAAGACTTGAGACTTGACTCAGACTCTTGACCAAAGACTTGAGACTTGACTCGGACTCGTGACCAAAGACTTGAGACTTGACTCGGACTTGTGACCAAAGACTTGGAACTCGACTCGGACTCGTGACCAAAGTCTTGGAACTCGACTCGGACTCGTGACCAAAGACTTGAGACTTGACTCGGACTTGTGACCAAAGACTTGGAACTCGACTCGGACTCGTGACCAAAGACTTGGAACTCGACTCGGACTCGTGACCAAAGATTTGAGACTCGACTCTGACTCGTGACCAAAGACTTGAGACTTGACTCGGACTCGTGACCAAAGACTTGAGACTTGACTCAGACTCTTGACCAAAGACTTGAGACTTGACTCGGACTCGTGACCAAAGACTTGAGACTTGACTCGGACTTGTGACCAAAGACTTGGAACTCGACTCGGACTCGTGACCAAAGACTTGGAACTCGACTCGGACTCGTGACCAAAGATTTGAGACTCGACTCTGACTCGTGACCAAAGACTTGAGACTTGACTCGGACTCGTGACCAAAGACTTGAGACTTGACTCAGACTCTTGACCAAAGACTTGAGACTTGACTCGGACTCGTGACCAAAGACTTGAGACTTGACTCGGACTTGTGACCAAAGACTTGGAACTCGACTCGGACTCGTGACCAAAGACTTGGAACTCGACTCGGACTCGTGACCAAAGATTTGAGACTCGACTCTGACTCGTGACCAAAGACTTGAGACTTGACTCGGACTCGTGACCAAAGACATGAGATTTGACTCGTACTCGTGACCAAAGACTTGAGACTTGACTCAAACTCGTGACCAAAGACTTGAGACTTGACTCAAACTCGTGACCAAAGACTTGAGACTTGACTCAGACTCGTGACCAAAGACATGAGACTTGACTCGGACTCGTGACCAAAGACTTGAGACTTGACTCGGACTTGTGACCAAAGACTTGGAACTCGACTCGGACTCGTGACCAAAGACTTGGAACTCGACTCGGACTCGTGACCAAATATTTGAGACTCGACTCTGACTCGTGACCAAAGACTTGAGACTTGACTCGGACTCGTGACCAAAGACATGAGATTTGACTCGTACTCTTGACCAAAGACTTGGAACTCGACTCGTGACTCGTGACCAAAGACTTGGAACTCGACTCGGACTCATGACCAAAGATTTGAGACTCGACTCTGACTCGTGACCAAAGACATGAGATTTGACTCGTACTCGTGACCAAAGACATGAGACTTGACTTGGACTCGTGACCGAAGACTTGAGACTTGACTCACTGATATACATGTTACATGATGTTTGACACATGATGTGTGTGTGGGTGTATTGTAGGTATGCAGTGTGTTGGAGAGTTTGGAGCAGGAGTACCGCAGAGATGAGGACTGGTGTGGGGGTCATGATAAGCTGGGTCCTGCAGCTGAGACTGACCACGTGTTTCCCCTCATCAGTAAACACCTGGAGCAGAAAGAGGCCTTCCTCAAGGTAGAGCACCAGATTTCACATAGCCTTCATAGTTGTGACTTCAGTACGCAACTGGTTTATTACTGTTTATTCAGTTTTAGTTCAGTACTGGTTCTGAACTGGTTCATTGTGTGAACAGAACAATCCGTACAAATAGTGGTTATTCGACAGAGTGATTTAAGAACAGCTATAATCTATAAATCCATGGTGTGTTTCAGGCGTGCACTCTAGCCAGACGCAATGCTGAAGTTTTCCTCAAGTACATCCACCGCAATAACGTCAGCACCCCTGCGTCGTCCTCCGGCAACACACGCAGCCCTGAGCAACAGGTCAAAGGTCAGTCTGTACAGCCCAGTTTGGAGAAGATCAGTTACAATATATAGCTCTGGAAAAAATTAAGAGACCACTTTATAGGTATATGTTTGAGTAAAATGAACATTATTGTTTTATTCTATAAACTACGGACAACGTATTTTATGATAAAAAATATTGTCATTTAGAGCATTTATTTGCAGAAAAAAGGAGAAAGGTGCAGAGCTTTCAGACCTCAAATAATGCAAAGACTTTTAAGAGTTCAGAAATCAATATTTGGTGGAATAACCCTGGCTTTTAATCACAGTTTTAATCTTGGCATGTTCTCCTCCACCAGTCTTACACACTGCTTTTGAATAACTTTATGGTGCAAATATTCAAGCAGTTCAGCTTGGTTTGATGATCAGCTTGTGATCATCCATCTTCCTTTTTATTAAATTCCAGAGGTTTTCAATTAGGTAAAATAAAGAAGCTCTTCATTTTTAGATGGTCTCTTATTTTTTCAGAGCTGTATATATATATATCCAAATGATAGAACTTTTTTTTAAAGAAATGCCAGGTACTTGCACCCAGTATGGCTTTGTTTATGTGTGTGTGTGTGTGTGTGTGTTTTGTCCTGTAGCCATCCTGAATGAGCTGCTACAGAGGGAGAACAGAGTCCTGCACTTTTGGACCATGAAGAAACGGCGACTGGACCAGTGCCAGCAGTATGTGGTGTTTGAACGCAGTGCCAAACAGGTGAGACTCACTAAGCAGATTAGAGATACCCTACATAACTGTACTAAATACAACCCAAACACCTGTGCTGAACACACACCCCCATGCCTGTACTACACACACCTGTGTTAAACATACTCCGTAAGACTGCACTGATCACATCGCACACACTTAAACTGATCAAAACTCACTGCTCTATGGAGTTTTGGTGGCTAGGATAGTTCTTTTTTGTATCATCGTTATTTGTAATCCATATTTGTATCGCTCAGCTTGTCCAGAAAGGCATGTGTAAAGCATGTCCTTTAGTGGTGGGAGCACAGAAGAAAGAAAAACTAATTCTGACATTATACTTTTTAAATTTTGTTACTCTCTTCTCTGTTCTATCAGGCAGTAGAGTGGATTCAGGAGGCGGGAGAGTATTTCCTGTCGACGCACTGCTCTGCTGGAGACTCGCCTGAGAAAAATCATCAGCTGCTGAAAGAATACCAGGAGTTCTGCATTCCTGCCAAAGTAAGGGTCGCTGACACCTCGCTGTAGCCGCGTTGAGCACCAGTTACTCTTTTCTGCCTCTCTCTCTGGGATTTTCCATTAACACAGAGCTCGAAGTACGTAACGGTCTTGGCTCAGTCTGTCTCAGCAGAGAAGTCCTGCTGTTTGTCAGTGATGACACAGTGAAGACTGCAGCCTGTGACTGTTTAAAATGAACTGTCACGCTCACACAAACACAAACAGCCATATAAACAGTCAAATATACAGCTGGGCTAAATTAAGATTAAAACAAAGACTACCATTCTTCCAAACACGCCCTGTCTCGGATGAACACAGCGACACAGACACATACAGTCGCCCCCGCAGGCGCTCATGCATAAATAAACACTCAGGCCAGCATCTGCATTTCCTGTGTTCCAGCAAACCAAGGAAAAGGTAAAGCTGCTGATTCAGCTGGCTGACAACTTTGTGGAGAAGGGCCACGTGCACGTGACTGAGCTGAAGAAATGGGTGAGCACTGTGGACAAGCGCTACCGAGATTTCTCCCTGCGCATGGGCCAGTACCGCTGCTGCCTGGACAGTGCTCTGGGGGTCAGCTCCGAGGTAAGCGTGCACCAGTCTACAGAAAAAAGTATACTAAAGGGACAAATCCACAAAGGTTTTAGATATATTCACATTCGTAGGGTTTAAAATACTTCTGTAGAAGTTAAAGTATCAACTCAAGCTTTTTACTCAAGTAAAAGTATAAAAGTACTGGTTTCAAAACTACTTAAAGTATTAAAGTAAAAGTAAGAAAAGGAAATACACGCAATTAAGGACAAAAGCTTAGGTCGCCCTACATGGTGCACTTCCCCCCTCCCCAAAACATACACTTTTTAAAAGCCATAATGACTATATTGAAAAAAATGTGTCTCCCTGTTTCAGTTGCATATACCGTATGTCCGTTTGAAATTAATGCATCGTAGTACAATACAAATATATTAAAGAAGCTTAGTTTAATATAGCATTTTGGTCAAGTTCTCTTGAGTCTCTGCACGGATCATCTTCATGCTGGAGTGTGGGTGTGACGTGTGCAGGTGTGATGGATCTGTATAAACCAATAGGGTGTCGGAATGATATACGTTTATATTTCTCATCCAACCACAATCAAATTCACTCCGGATGAAGAAATTTATCTGAGAAGCCGGAATTAAAACAAGCTGACATAAAATAGGAGTAGAAAGCCTATTTTTAAAATATAAAAAATATATAAAAAGTAAAATATTAAAAATATAATAGAGAAAAGGTAAGAAGTAGAAGTAAAAAGTAATCAAAATAATTACTCCATTAAAGTATCGATATCTATTTGATTTCCATTTAAAATGACCCTTACTGTAAAGGACTTATGTCTGTCATGGTTCTGTATAACAATGCTTATCTCATTTAGACAAAAACTGTAATGTGAGGTATCGTTTTACTGGTACAGTACGACATTTTGAATTTGGTACTGATACCCAAATGATACTTTTTTGATCTCATTCTCATACTGTCATCATGAGAGGCTCCATCTTTCTGGATCTTGTTGGAACAAACAGTCCGCATGTTTATAGCGGTTTGTTACAAAAAAAAATCATTGCTTCTGCTTAAACTACACATAATTTTACCATGCATATTGTGTTATGCATTTCAGTTTTTTTAAACATATTTAAAAAAATGGATATAATATTATATTAAAATATTACATTGACAAAATTAAATGAAATTATATTAAATAGATTTTTTTCTCTCTTTTTTAATTCTGCTAGTTCTATTTATTTTTAAGGCCAAGGCCAGTACTCAGTACTAACAGTACTCAGTAATACCAAGACATTTCAGTCTGTACATTTTTGGTATCGAATTTTGATACCCAGCCCTTGATGTGAACTTAAATAAATATTTTATTCCTGTGTGTTTCTCTCTCAGGATAATAAGGACTTGGAGTTGGATATTATTCCTGCCAGCCTGACTGACCCAGAGGTCAAACTTCGAGACCCCAACCATGAGGTCAACGAGGAGAAGAGGAAGTCGGCCAGGAAGAAAGAGTGAGTGGATGCAGTTACAGCACACTGGATCGATATCAGACACTTTATTCAGCATATTTAGTAACTAAGAATCCTACTGTATGATAAATAGCAAAACATGCATTAGAAATTTCCCTTAAAATTCTATGATTAATTAAAAATAAAAAAATTCTGTCTGAACGGGATTAGTGTCTCAAGGGGCCCGCCTGTAAAAAATGTTTCACACTTCTACTCTGTGATTAAAACTCTTGCATCTGGACTGCAATTGAAAAAGAACAGTAAGATTTTTGGCTTTCTTGGTCGCGTGACATCATGTTCAGTAGCTCACCTGCTGTTGTGTTTACGTGGATCTCCGTGGAAACGCATGCCCAAAGTGTAATTACAGTGCGTAGCAGTGGAAATACAGCTATTTTATTGAACTCGAGGTGATGAAACTTAGGGATTTGAGTCTGGACGAGACTAAAATTGCCTTATGGCCGCGGAATTCAGAGAAAAACAGTAGGAAATTCAGCCTGAAATTTGCCTGAGGAAAACACATACACGGTCATTCCGGATGGGAATAAAAAAAAAAAAAACAGAGGACCCCCTATAAAAGAGAAAATGAACCCAGGACCCCTGGGCAACGAATCCCGTTTGGATAGGGCTAAAGATGTTACATTGTGTCTATTCATGAATTCATGAAGTTCAAACATAAGAACTGTATTATGATTATCTTACTGCAGTTACTGCAGTACATCACAGCATCATAACTTTAACAAACACCCTCTCTCTGTTTGCGTTTTTTTGTGTGTGTGTCTACAGGTTTATTATGGCAGAGTTGCTGCAGACTGAAAAAGCCTATGTCAGAGATCTTCACGAGTGTTTAGAAGTAAGTAGCTGTATGTGTGTTTTTTCTTCTGTTTTCTTGTTATATACGTTGCCAAAAGTACTAACTACAGATAAACCATAATTTTGTATAATTTACAGTGTTGAAAGATCCTGAAAGCACAAGGTTTCTAGTGGATTTTTCCACCTCCTAACACAGGAAGCCTCCACAGATACACAGAATCCCTGATTTCTGTGCCCTGCTGTATAATGTTGTGGCGACAACTGCAGACAGTAATTTCCTGTGTCTGCTCTCAACCTGTGTGTGTGTGTGTGTGTGTGTGTGTGTGTGTGTGTGTGTAGACATACCTGTGGGAGATGACGAGTGGTGTGGAGGAGATCCCGCCAGGAATCGCCAACAAAGAACATGTCATCTTTGGAAACATCCAGGAGATTTATGACTTCCACAATAAGTAAGAAGCCGTCTAATACGCTGTTTCAGAATGCTAAATAGATTTACACACACACTCCTACACACCCACGCACACACTACTTGTCTAAGCATGCTTTTATTTCCATGTTTTGTTCCCATGAAGGATGTGCGTGTTTAATTTCCTTTTCAATTAAGACTAACTTATGTAAATGTATGTAAATGTGGTGCTGATTGAAATCTTCATGTGATATGCAGATGACTCGTGCCTGTGATTAAGCATTGTTTTTTGATGTTTTTATCTTGTCGCTGTATTATTTAGTATCTTCTTGAAAGAGTTGATTAACTATGAGCAGCTACCCGAGGATGTGGGCCATTGTTTCGTCACATGGGTAAGTGATGCTGATGTACATTTTTTTAAATTAAAGGTGATACAAAGGGTTCTTTGAGGAATGCGATAGAAGAACCACATATAGCTCCATAAAGAATCATTTTTGTAGAAGAAATATATGCTATATGTATTTCTATATATTTGTGGACACTCCTTCTAATGAAAGCATTCAGATATTTTGAGCTGCACCCATTGCTGACACAAATGATCAAATGCATGCACACATCCTGTGTAGTTAAATAGAACTTATCCCTTAGTTAAATGTACAGGTGCATCTTAAAAAATACGAATATCATTGAAAAGTTACTCTTTTTTTTTTTTTTTTTTTTTTTACTCGACACCTTAAGAATTGCTGCTAAATTCTGTTTTACACTGTGCAATGACAATAAAAGTATCTTATCTTCCGTTCAAAATGTGAAACTCCTATATCATATAGATGTATTACACAGAGAGTCATCTATTTCTTTTAATATTGAAGTTGATGAAAAAAACATGAATGAACCCTAAAATCTAACCCTAATCCAAACCATAATCTATAACTTTGTATGAGCTGATTTTTTTACATTTTAGAATTAATTGTATTTCATCACTTATTTAAGCTGAAAGAGATTTTAATTTCACACACTTTACTTGTTTTACAGGCGGATAAATTCCAC
Organism: Astyanax mexicanus; assembly: GCF_023375975.1. NCBI lineage: Eukaryota > Metazoa > Chordata > Actinopteri > Characiformes > Acestrorhamphidae > Astyanax > Astyanax mexicanus. Next base: position 30,314,261 of record NC_064418.1, read on the forward strand.
ATCTACGTGTCGTACTGCAAAAACAAGCCAGACTCAAGCCAGCTCATCCTGGAGCATGCTGGGAGCTTTTTTGACGTAAGAGCAAATATGTTCTCTTCATCTTTCTTGTTTTTTTTATTTTTATTACATTACTGGTTATAGTTTTTCCAGTCGGGAATCAGTAAAGCTGTGTTCTGATACTGAGAAAGAGACAGTCAAACAAGTATAACATCTATAAAAATAAGACAGAGACAGTCAAACAACTATAACATTTATAACAACTCTAAAAACTGTAAAAGCTACAACATTGATGCAAATAGCGCCAAAAATCGTGCATTATTTCTACAGCTTAACTATTCAGGAATGCTTCAACGCACCAACATGGTTCATACGTTGTGACAAATATTGAAGTCTATTGTTTTTAAAAATAGCACTGACCTCATGCTGAACTGGAGTGTTTTTAAGAAATCTATTGTGAAATACAGGCTTATTTTCATATTTCCATATTTCCATGCTTTATTCTTTCATTATAATGCTATTTATTGTTCTTAAAACACAATAATTTGCACGTTTACTTTCACTCTGGGGTCTGCGGTAAATCTCATGATGTCATTGCTGGCACTGACTCATCAAAAAATAAATACATAAATAAAAAAGCACTAAAAAACACTTTTTTCAACCAATAATATTTACTTCTTGTGCTTCTAAAATATGTATATGACATATGAAATCAAATAACATTTGAATAAACCCAGTAGTGTCCATATTGCCCCCAAGTACTCAAACTTTTGACCTGCTATGACTGTCAAGGTCTTAGCAATCCGCATCCTGCAATCCAATGTATTCTGTGACAGTAATAAGCCATATAATGAACATTTCACCTAATATACACTTTAATCTAACTAGTACTGAAAAGAAAACTCTTGCATGTAAATTAATTTGAAGTCTGTACATTCAAAAATAAGTACAAATAAATAAATAAATAAATTAAGCGCTGGGTAAAAATTTTGATCAAAACATGATCAATTCCATGAAGTTTTACAAATTCTGTAGGCATTTAGATCTTAAATGGTGACATTTTTAAGCAGCTCAGTGTCTTCTGGTATAAAGAAACATAATAATAGCATGTGGCTATCTCCTAACAGAACTCTGTTATAACAAGTGGAAGGGGAACTGACAAGAATGGAGAACAAACTCACCAAAATAGTCTGGGGTTTAAAGGGTTAATTGAGGGTTGGTGGAAATGTTGTTTACCACAATTGTGAAACTCAACCAGAAGGTGGCACCAGATGACCACCAGTAGAAGCTGAATTATAGGATGCTGCAATAATGTATTTACTTACCCCTTTTTCTTCTAGTTCAGCAGTAAACACTGTCAAACTACAGGATAGGAGTGTGTTTGTGTGTGTGTGTGTGTGTGTGTGTGTGTTTTTTAATGCTATATACACTATGTCTTCCCGGTCCAATGAAAAACATTTATCTTTCAAACAGCAACTTTACAGGAGAGTCAAAAAACCTTGTACACTTTCAATGGAAGTCAATGTAAAAAGAGTTTATTTCAGGTCATTTTGACGTTGAGTTGAGTTTCTATTGGTCTGTTTATCAAGAAATTTTGGCACAGTGTAAGGGACAGTTTGTCTGTTCAAATTATTTAGTAAACTAAAAATCGTCAAACATGGAGATAAGTGTTTTTGATTGGACAGCGACGATATACACTAAGTGCTGAATGTGTTTCAATACAGGACATTCAGCAGAGACACGGCCTGGCCAACTCCATCTCCTCCTACCTTATCAAACCCGTCCAGAGGATCACCAAATACCAGCTACTCCTGAAGGTGCTCTGTGTGTGTGTGTGTGTGTGTGTGTGTGTGTGTGTGTGTTTGTGTTTATGTATGTGTGAGGGAATGTGCTTGTGTGTGTGTGTCTGAGTTTGTATTACTGACAGAGGGAACAGAGATCATTGATGGAAATCAGAGAGGGTCCTAAGAGTGCTGATTAGCCTGTGACCCCAAGGGAAATGATCATCAGCATCAAAGTCTTTTACTCTCCCTCTCTCTTCATCACTCTCTCTCTCTCTGTTTACTCTGTCAGTGGAAATAACAGAGCTTTAATGAACTCCCTCAAGACCCCTCGCTCTTCTCTCCACTGAAGGCACTTCAATCTCATACCAATTTGTTCTGTGCAAAAAATCTCTGATTCTTATTTCCCTCTGGCTAACAGCTACATCAAACGTCTCAAATTCTCTCCTCTTTTGCTGGTGTTCTGTACGTAATGCCAATAAACTACAGCTCTGGAAAAAATAAAGACACCACTTCAGTTTCTGAATCAGTTTCTCTGATTTATTCTACAAACTATGAATAACATTTCTCCCAAATTTCAAATAAAAAAAAAAGATTTAGAGCATTTATATGCAGAAAATGAGAAATGGCTGAAATAACAAAAAAGATGCAGAGCTTTCAGACCTTAAATAATGCAAAGAAAACAAGTTCATAGTCAACAAGATTTCAGAAAGAGTTTAGAAATCCCTGGTTTTTAATCACAGTTTTCATGCAGCTTGGCATGTTCTCCTCCACCAGTCTTACACACTGCTTTTGGCAAAAATTATGCCTTTACTCCTGGTGCAAAAATCCAAGCAGATGAGCTTGGTTTGATGGCTTGTGATCATCCATCTTCTCTTGATTATATTCCAGAGCTTTTCAATTTGAAAACTCATTTTCCAGAGCTGTATAATATTAAAACGCCTAAATATATATGTATAGTATGGCTGACAGTATGGTTGGACAAATCTACATGTCAGCAGTGATATAATAAATTGTTAAAATATTGTACGTATCTGCTGACGTTCAGCTGAACATGCATTTTTATACTGTTTTAAAGCATGTGCGTTCTCCCTGTGTTCTCTCAGGAGCTGCTGAGCTGTTGTGAGGAGGGTAAAGGGGAGATTAAGGATGGGCTGGAGGTGATGTTGGGCGTGCCAAAGAGAGCCAATGATGCCATGCACCTCAGCATGCTAGAAGGTATGCAGCAACAAAGTACACACAAGCCACACACGCCACTGATTATTTATTCATTCATATGATTTAGTCCTGGACAGGGGCATTATTATGTAGACACCTGATAAAACACCTTAGAAACTTCCTTAGAAGAATATCATTGGACAGTTACTTTGTTTCAGTAATTCACTTCAAAATGTAAAACTCTATATATGTTATATAGATGTATTATTTCTTTTACTGTTGATGATTATGGCTTACAGCCAATGAAAACCCAAAAACCCAGTGTCTCAGAAAGTCAAGTCCTGCTGGAAAATGAAATCCACATCTCCATAAAAGTTGTCAGCAGAGGGAAGCATGAAGTGCTGTAAGATTTTCCAGGGAAAACACTGTACTGACTTTAGACTTGATATGGACTTTAGACTTCTTTATGGAATATTAAATGCTTTGGGTATCAACTTCCTGTTATCACCACTGTGAATAATCCTGACTGTGTAAGCTGCTCTATACAAAAATCTATTTAATATCAAACCCCTCTTTTTTTAACTGACATTTTGCAATTGAATTTAGCATTTTACAGTTTATGAAATTACCTTTAAGGACTAGGCTGAATTTTTTGGCTGTTTTAGTAACTTTTGTGTAACTTTTAACTTTTTCCCCTCTTGAATATCCTGTAGGTTTTGATGAAAATATGGATGTACAGGGAGAGCTGATCCTACAGGACACTTTCCAAGTGTGGGACCCCAAATCTCTGATCCGGAAAGGTCGGGACCGCCACCTCTTCCTCTTCGAAATCTGCCTCGTCTTCAGCAAGGAGATCAAAGACTCGGCTGGACGCACCAAATACGCCTACAAGAATAAACTACTGGTACATGTGTTTTTATTTCCTGTTATCTTGTGGCTAATAAGAGGTGAAACTGCATCAGTTTTTCAGTTAGAAAATGAGCATGCAGCTTTTGTGAGTATACAGAGTATAACACAGATATTGTTTTATTGTGTTAATGTCTGTTTTATGTAAAACGTATCGTATTACTGTACGAGACAGGAATTAAGCCTGGTTTGGGACTGTATTTATTGTTCAATTCATTTTTTATTTTACCGAACTATTCGGGATTAGTAGTATAGTTAGAAGAATTAAGTATTAAAAGTATATATTTTTTATTTGTAGTTTCCTATTATTGCTAGAAAAATACAATTTAATAAGAGTTTCAGTCTCGACTGGTTGTAGAAACTTTTGACTGGGATTCCTGACATATTGTTTCAATCAATTGAGTGTAGTGTTGTCATGTGACCACTTGATGGTATGGGCAGTGTCTCCATATCAGGGCCAACTGATCAACATTTTAAAACATTAATTACTAAGGTGAAGAGAATTAGAAAGATTACATCCTCATATAAACATGCAGGGTCTCTAGGGATTAAATAAGCATACTTTTACCACATTAATATGCTGACAGTTAAAAGGCAGTATGTCAATTCTCTGTTGACCATCACACATCAACATATATAAAGCTCTGGAACAAAATAAGAAACCATTAAAAATTAAGATTTCTTTGATTTTACTAAATTGAAAACCTCTGGAATATAATCAAGAGGAAGATGGGTGATCACAAGCCATCAAACTAAGCTGAACCGCCTGAATCTTTGCACCAGGAGTGGCATATCCAGTGGTTATCCAAAAGCAGTGTGTAAGACTGGTGGAGGAGAACATGCTAAGATGCATGAAAACCGTGAATTAAAACTTTTTGAATATATACTTGTTTTTTTTTTACTTTGCATTACTTGAGGTCTGAAAGATTTGCATTTATTTTGTTATTTCAGCCATTTTTCATTTTCTGCAAATAAATGCTCTAAATGACAACATTTTTATTTGGAATTTGGCAGAAATGTTGTCTGTAGTTTATAAAATAAAACAACAATGTTCATTTTACTCAAACATATACCTATAAATAGCAAAATCAGAGAAACTGATTCAGAAACTGAAGTGGTCTCTTCATTTTTCCAGAGCTGTATATATATATATATATATATATATATATATATATATATATATATATATATATAAGAAGACAGTCCAAGAGTGTGCAGTCAATTTTCTATAGTAGTAAATGTAAAAGATATTCATAAGAGGGACAAAAACAGCAGTGTGTGCGCGTGTGTGTGTGTGTGTGTGAGTGCTTACATACACTGATATATACAGCAGAAGAGCAGATGGAGTGGCGTTAGTCTCTCTTGTCTGTGTTAAAAGTGAATGATTCTGCACCTGCACACAGCCACCTGTGTCTGCAGTGTGCGAGCTCCTTATGAACAGCCTTTGTGACTCTCTCCCTTTAATAAGAGACGGCAGGTGTCCGTCTTTCATCAAGCACATTTCAGATACTGCAGATACTGCTTCATTTGGTTTTATTAAATTATTTTAATATTTATTATTTAATTTATGTAGTGCAGTATTAGTGAACTGCATAATTTAGAATGTTTATATATTTTTTTCTGTGGAATGATTATTGTTCTGATTCTAGTTGTGTTTCCTCTTTGTTGTTTTCAGACGTCTGAGTTGGGGGTGACGGAACATATAGAGGGGGACCCCTGTAAATTTGCACTGTGGGCGGGACGGACACCCTCATCCGACAACAAGACTGTGCTTAAGGTCCATTTATGTCTATCAAATATACTTCTATCAAATATACTTCTTTTTAATTGAGCTAAACTGCTGATAAAGCACAGTTCAATCTGATATACAAGCCAGATAATCTACTGCAATGAAAAAACAAACACTGTCGCTGCTGCTGTTTACACACTAAGAGCGTGGTATGTGCAGCGTTCACTGCTCGCAGTCGCATTAAAAACACTGTGTTTAAAAACGTAGCAGCAAATTTTCCGCGTTCACAGCTTCACCTTCACAGATATACGCGCTGGAACACAGAATCTTCTCGCTATATTTACTTTCTTGCTAATTCATTCTATTATTCATTGTATTATTTACATTTTAATATACACTATAAAAACCTGTGTCTTTAGAAGAACACGTGTGATTAATTGCAGTTACTCACAGAATATTGTTGTGATTAATATGATTACATTTTTTAATTTAATTCAATTTAATTTAATGAATGAAGACTAGCTCAATTGTTCTCACAGGCTTCCAGCATTGAGGTGAAGCAAGAGTGGATAAAGAACATTCGGGAAGTGATTCAGGAGAGGATCATTCACCTGAAGGGGGCACTAAAGGAGCCCATTCCAATACCTAAAACCCCTGCTAAACCTCGCAGCAACAGCAGAAGGTCAGAGTTCACCCAGACCAAATGCACCTTCACTTTTTTTCAAAATATGTACAATATATGTGTTACATTTTAACAGACAGATTTAGGGGGTGTATGACATTGTTGCACTACCATATCTTGTAATTTTCAGTACATTCAATAAACCATTATGTCCTGTATCTTAAGATTGCTAAATGTTACATGCAGAATTGTTTCCATGTAAAACACTTGACTAATTATTGTGTGTGTGTGTGTGTGTGTGTGTACAGGGACACTGGAGAGGATGCTGATAGTCAGGGAGATGGCAGCAGTCAGCCTGACACCATCTCCATCGCCTCACGAACCTCACAAAACACTGTGGACAGCGACAAGGTAGAACCTATTACTCCTTTACTCTATTATTCTATTACTCTATTGCTCTGGTCTGTCTGTCTCCTGCAGCATGCTGTCAGTTTACATGCACTAAGGTCATTAGTTAACATTACAAAATCTAATTTACAATAAATTTGGCATATCTGATGTTTATTTGGTGTATGAATGAATATCTTCAGTTTTGCCACATTGAAGCAGAAAATAGTATATTCTGTTGCTTCTTTTCATTCCAAACAAAGTACTTACAGCTCTGGAAAAAATTAAGATACTACTTCAGTTTCTAAATCAGTTTCTCTGATTTGGCTGTTTTATTCTATAAACTACGGACAATATTTTCCCCTTAAATTCCAAATAAAAATAGTCATTTAGAGCATGTATTAGCAGAAAATGAGAAATGGCTGAAATAACAAAAAAGATGCAGAGCTTTCAGAGCTCAAATAATGCAAATAAAACAAGTTCATATTCATAAAGTTTTAAGAGTTCAGAAATCAATATTTGGTGGAATAACCCTGTTTTGTTAATCACAGTTTCCATGCATCTTGGGATATATTTTCCTCCACCAGTTTTACACACTGCTTTTAAATATCTTTATGCAACCCGTGATGCCAAAAAATTTTAATTGATTATATTCCAGAGGTTTTCAATTTGGCAAAATCATGATTTTTAAGTGTTCTCCTATTTTTTTCCAGAGCTCTACTTTTAGTACTTTTAGTCGTTTTTTTAACCCAAATAATTAATTTGAAATAAATAAAATTTGAAATAAAAAATGAAGTAAAGATTACTTATCATTTCATGGTACTTTGAGGCAAGCTCCTGTAAAAAAAACAAAGACTCATCAACATGTAAGTTTGAAACTAGGACTTGCTCTTTAATGTATAAAATGTAAATGTATATAAAATATATAGTAAAAAAAAATAGTAAAATAAGCAAATCCAATTCACTTCAATGTTATTTATGTTATGTTTAATGTATTAACTAAAGCCTATACCTGCTGCCATACATTTTAGATGTACATTTACTAAAATAATTCATACTCTGCTGCTGACCACACCCCTATAAGGGTAATGTGACTTGTGATTGACAGGGTGGTACAGGGTTTCCCGCCCTTGTCTTATGTGCTGAGCAGGGGCAGTGTCATGGCTGTGTAGTCATGGCAGTCCTGGTGGCACCTAGTGTTTAGTGAGCTGGAGAACCATGTGGAATTATGAAGAGCCTGTTCAGGTGGTGTGCTGTCCTGTGTAATCATAAGAGCTATGCGGGGCCGTTTGAAATCAGAGTAAGAGATAATTTACAGTGATTTATGATGTGTTTGATACCTGGCTTTTTGTTTAAATGGTGGTGTTTACAGTTTGTTTAATCTCTGTGATTTGACCCTATTCCTGCACCGAACAGAGTTGCTGCTGCTGCAGTTGGTTGTTGCAATTCTGTGTGTGTGTGTTTATTTGTGTGTGTGTGTGTGTGTGTGTGTGTTTCAAGATGCTGTTTTTTTTTTATGTGCATGCTTGTTTCTGCTGTGTTGGAGAAATATTGCATATCTGTTGGAGATAACTAAGCACACATGATCATGCACGTACCTCATACTAAGCTCACTCCTAGGACTGAAGTATGTGTGTGTGTGTCTGTGTGTGTGTGTCTGTGTGTGTGTGTGTGTGTGTGTGTGTGTGTGTGTGTGTGTGTGTGTGTGTGTGTGTGTGTTGAAGGAGGAGAAGGATAGCAAGAGGGAGGCTAGGCTCTTGAATGAGCTGTCTGTTTGCTTTTCTTTGCTTTTTTTGATCTGTAACCCTTGGCCTTATTGAACAGACTAGCGAATCTAACTAGCAAGTGGATCCACATGTGTTATACATCACACAAAACCCAGCAAATAATATAGTAAAGGAAGTTCCATTCAGATATCATTTGTATGAAAGCTTGGAGTGTGCCATTCCCTATAAAACTCACACACCCAGTATGGGATTGTTAGCTATGTAAACTAGGGCTGCAACGATTAGTCGATAAAATCGACAATATCGATTATTAAAATTTGACGACTACAAATTTCATTGTCGACTAATCGTTAATATGTAAAAGTACTGCATTACACAAAGTGCTGGAGACAAAAGAAACTTGGTCTGTGCCTCTAAAGTGCCCAAACATAACAGATTACATATTTATTCCATGTTTAAACAACATGTGGACATTTTAATGCCTGGTAAATCTCATGTTCAGCTTTAGTTTTTCTGTTATTTTTAGAGATGGAGGACATGGCAGAAATAATCATTGACTAATCGACTAATAGAAAAAATGATCATCAGATTAGTAGACTACCAAAATAATCATTAGTTGCAGCCCTAATATAAACAGCTTGTAAGTAGCTGGTTGTAAGAATTCAATTGGAAAAAGCCTAGACACTAGGGATGGGCGATATGACCCTAAAAATTTATATCACGATATTTCATGGTGTTTTCGCCATAACGACGCAAAGTGTGGCTGTGTGTTTTGTTGGTAATAGCTTGCACTTTTGGCTTTACTTCTTTGGAACTATTGCAGTCTAACCTTCATCCAGCTATTTGATATTTTGGTCACTATTTAGAGACTGTTGACAAGAGTTTGAGGACCCTACATGTTGTATTGCTGTATTGTACCAGAATCCTCACTGTATCTGGCAATCCTCACTGCATCTACAAGGAGATCTGTACCTTATAATTATGACAAACAAAATTATAGTAAACTTTTTTTCTGAGCATATTCTGGGTCTTAGAAGATGATATAGATTGAAGCTACACTGCCTGGCCAAAAAAAAGGTCACCTACTCTAATATTTTGTTGGACCGCCTTTAGCTTTGATTGCATCACGCATTCACTGTGGCATTGTTTTGATAAGCTTCTGCAATGTCACAAGATTTATTTTAATCAGGGGTTGCATTAGTTTTTCACCAAGATCTTGCGGCAGCCTTCTGTGAGCCTTCTCCATCCAGCACATCCCAAAGATTCTCAATGGGGTTAAGGTCTGGACTCTGTGGTGAACAATCCATGTGTGAAAATGATGATCTCATGCTTCCTGATCCACTCTTTTTACAATTCCAGCTCCATGAATCCTGATATTGTCATCTTGGAATATATCCGTGTCATCAGGGAAGAAAAAATCCATTGCTGGAATAACCTGGTCTATATTCAGTATATTCAGGTAGTCAGATGACCTCATTCTTTCAGCACATACTGTTGCTGAACCTAGACCGGCAGACCAACTGCAGCATCAACCCCACATCATTTGCTTAGTTAAACTTTTTATTTTTGGCCAGGCAGTGTATAATCTTGTAGGTAGATGGTTAAACTGATCCCATTAAAAACCTTGCACACACTACACAGCTAGATAAAATAATGCAGTAGTGCACTTGAGGCCAGCTTTACATTTTCTCAATTGCATTAGACTGATGATGTTGATTCACTCCTTGAACCAGCGGTGATGAATCAATCAATTAGTGTTGCTATAGAAGGAAAGATGCAACAAAGAGCCTCTTATCATGACTTAATTTCAGGTAATGCAGGGCATCCTTTGCATAAACATACAGGAGAGTGGTATATGAGTGATTTTCTAGAGTAAGCCTCGGTGAAAACTGAAAAGGCTGCTGTAAGAAGTGAGATGTAAAAGTCACTGTAAGACCCGGTGTCTATTTCTGTCGGCTTGTTGTTATTTTTACGAGCTTGGCCGCGTCAGTTGTTCCGTGGTTGGGTGCTTACGCTGTTTTGGACTTGTAAATAATTATTTTGCGAGACCAAACCAAACTTTTCCAGACCATTTAGCTGCCCACCCTGCTTTAAGACAATGCATCAAACCTCTGTCTCTCCGTATATCCCTCTGTTATTCTTTCTCTTTCATTTTCCCTGCCATCCCTCTTTTTACTCGTGTCTTCAGGCTCTGTTTTCTGGTGTCTGTGGCCTTTTTTGAGTAATATAACGTTGATAATTGTGATGAATATGGTCCTGCTGAAGAGACAGAGACGCCCATAAACGCTTCATATTGCAAATGATGCCCTGTGAACATTTACTTTGGATTTCCACTTAAACCACTCTTAACCTCTCTTAATTTAGTGTGAACAAAAGAGCAGGACTTTTATTTTGTTTTAAGTTATTTTACGGCTCATGAACGATAAAACAATAAACATATAATTGAAAATTACAGTAGTGGTATAAGTGGGCTTGTCTTTTTCCCCTCTTTTCTCTCTCTCTCTGTCTCTCTCTCTCTCTCTCTCTCCCTCCCTTCTGAAACTGGTGTTACTTAAGGCCATATGGCTATAGAAGAGCAGAGTCCACCCCTTTTTTGCTCTGTGTGACTTTCTTATCTTGCTGTTATATATCACTGGCGGTACAGGTTATTTACCATTGAGTGAACTGAAACCTGTCACGTAGAGACGAGCAGAATAAAATGCTTTGTAGAATAGATCTTACTAAAGCTACATTCACATTACAAGCCACATTGCTTAAATCTAATTTTTTTGCTCAGATCTTTGCGGTTCCCATTCACAAATGTAAGTGATCTGTATCTGTGTGTAATGTGAACGAATCTGTCCCTGAAACAACTCACATGCACACATTGATTCGTGTATAAACGACGCCTTCTTCACCAACAACCAAAAATGTCATATTTGAGAGACGACTTGATATTGCGGGAGTGGAGAAACTGCAAACAGCTGGTCTGAAGTACATGCTCAGGTTGAGGAGGTGAAAAAAGTCCATGCGGTTTGCTTTTGCTGTAGCTGCACAGCTGTTGGAGTGAGAAAGAAGCAAGTAGCACACAGGTAAAAGAAAAAAGACGCATGAATTCTGATTTGACCGTTCACATCCGATTTAGGACCACATATGGAAGTGGCTCAGATCTAATTTGAAAGGGAAAAAAAATCAGATTTGGCATGTTCACACAGCCATAAAAAATCAGACCTGAGCCATATTGAGCAAAAAGTCGGATTTGAATCACTTCAACCTGGTAATGTGAACGCAGCCTAAGCAGTGAAAAACTTTCTTCCCCCGATACATGTGAAGCCAGCCACCACCTCTTTTCTAACTGTTGCTGATGTAGCATTGCCGAGTAGCATCACAGCGTGCTCAGAGGAAAGCACAGCGACTCGGTTCCAAGACATCAGCTCACAGACGCCTTGTGCTGAGCGACCCTTTTGGGGTGATGTGTGAAAAGAGGAAAGAGCGCCATCTACCCTCTCAGAGAGAGCAAGGCCAGTTGTGCTCTCTCGGGGCTCCGGTAGATGCTGATGGCAAGCTACATGAGCGGGATTCTAACTAGCGATCTCCGGATCATAGTGGCATCTTATGAGGTGTTTCATGGTTTTGAGTTCACTGCAAAAACAAGAGTCAGTGAATGTTACTCTTATTACTCTCAAACGTAACTGCAAGAGTTCCTTTTCCCATGTCCTAACCTTTCATTATCAACATATGAGGCCATATAATATATATGTTCCAGTAGCACAATATGCTAAACTCCTCCGTGGCATAAGATCTGTGTGTGTCGAGCTGCTTCAGAGCTGGATCTGTGCTCTGGTCTGTTACTGTACACTTCCTCAGAAATCAGAGCTATTGTGGCCTTCAGTGCCAGACAGATAATAAGGCTATTCTGCCCTCATCACCGCTGCATCCGTCTGTCACAAGACTACGCGCGTGCTACTGTCATCAGAGCACAGCTGGGTTAGAGATGACACACACACACACACATACACACATGAACACACACACTCACATGCCCATACACACTCACATGAGCAGTTTTTCAGACAGAGGGACAGAGGACGCTGTCGCAGAGGTGTTTTACTGAGCTGAGTACACACACATATAGTACATAGACACACCCTAGTGAAAAAAAAAAAGTAGATTAAAGTATACTAAGCATTATTATGCTATAGTGCACTAAAGTGTACTTGTAGCCACATTATTAACCAGTATATTTAAAGAGTGCTAAAATGGAAAACCTTTTTGGTACTTATTATACTTTAATTGTATAAAAATAGTATAAAAGTGTTACTTAAATTGTGCTAAGTTTTCTTAACTGTACTAAAATTATACTATTTTAAATATACGTGAGCAACATTGAAAAATACTACTTCATGTATGTGACCCCATATTTTAAATATCCAAATATGCTTACAGTAAAATTATAATGCATTTAATTCTATTACAACTATTACAACTGTATCACTGTTATACATCAGGTATATTAGGAATGTACTAAGAATTAATGTTAAATATATGTGATCTATTTACATTAGTGTACAAATATGCTTCTTGTTCCTGTATTTGTAAGTAGCACACTACTAGTATTTTTCATTGCGGATAAAAATATATATTTTATATGTTACAATTTTTATTTATTTATTATTAGTTAATTTATTATTTGTTAATTTATTAATTTTATTAATTAGTACTAGTAATTTAATTTACTTTCTAAAAAGTTGCATTGATGATGCATTGCACTTCAAGTGAACTACTGTAACAGCTGTTTTTAACACACTTTGCTAAATATTTAAGTATATAAGTATATTTGGAAATAAATATTTTAGAAGTATATTGAATTACATTAAACCCAAAATTATACATCATAGTAGTCTATTTTTACACTTTTAAAACACACTATATTGTACTTTTTAAACATTATGATCAAAGTTTACTTTCAAACATGTGATGAAAGCATACAATGAGTGTATTTTTAATAGGTTTTAATATAATATAATATATCTGTTAGTATATTTACAGTATACTTAGACATGTCTCAATATATTTGAAGTATATTTAAGTATATATATATATATAATTTTTTTTTTTTTTTTCTCACCAGGGCACATACACACACACACACCCATAGGGCTCACTCACTAAAGAATAGTGCTTAGAATCTACAGGTGATTCAGTCTTCCACATACTAAATAGTGACAGGACTTGTGCACTCTACTGCCTGCAAGCTGATCTGCCTGTCCCAGCCAATCACACGCAGAGAGAGAGAGCGCGAGAGACAGGGAGAGCGAGAGCAAGACAGAGGGAGCGAAGAGTAACTCAGTGACAGATAGAGGGTAGAAGGGTGAGACCAGAGGGACAGACAGACACTAACACACACACACACACACACACACACAAGCCACCATGCCAAAGTGGATGAGCTTTAAACTTTTCAAAGAGAGCAGTCGCGTAAGTACAGCACTTCTTCTTTTCTTTTTTAACTTATCTCTCCTTCTTGTTTGTTTTGCGCTGTTAAAAGGAGGCATGGAGCCGCGCTGGAGAAAGTATAGAGTTTGGAGAGAGTGTGGTGTTACAACTACGCTATATTTACTGACAGTCTTCCAGATGTGTGTGTGTGTAGTGTGAGAACAGGCAGAGTTTTTTTATTTATTATAATTTTTTTATATATATTTAGCTTTATTTAGTTTGTTATGCATGAAGCTGTAATGCCAGCAGATCGGGTGGTCTTCTTTTAAGGACTGACTTGTCCATGTTCCTCCCTCTTATGGCTTATCTTGTCTTGTCTTGTCTTGTCTTGTCTTGTCTTGTCTTATTTTCGTAATTCTCTATATTTATCGCTATTGTGAACTATAGAGTTTTAGTGTCAAGTCATACACTTTTATGGATAATGGAAAACGATTACTTCAGCATAGGACCAACATCTGTGCAACATCTGTGCACTCTTTTCTTCATGACATATGTATGCATGCTGACTGTGATGCGATGGCACTAGATTGAGATAGATGCTGTGTGTTTGTGTGTTTTCAGTTCAGTATGAGCTGAACGGTAAAGGAGGGGGCAGGAAGCAGGCTATTAGAGCACACCATGAAGGAGATAAGTGGTTAAAGAGTTTGCTCTCGAAAACACAGTAGCAAGCAAGTCTGTCTCTGCTCTGTTCCTCAGGGTGTAGCAGACTGATGAAATTGTGAAAAACATGTGTATATGAATATACAGCTCTAGAAAAAAAATAAGAGACCACTTAAAAATTAAATGAGTTTCTTTGATTTTACCAAATTGAAAACCTCTAGAATATAATCAAGAGGAAGATGGATGATCACAAGCCATCAAACCAAATCTGAAGAACTGCTTGAATTTTTGTACCAGGAGAGGCATAAAGTTATCCAAAAGCAGTGTGAAAGACTGGTGGAGGGGAACATGCCAAGATGCATGAAAACTGTGATTAAAAAACAGGGTTATTCCACCAAATTTTGATTTCTGAGCTCTTAAAACTTTGTGAATGTGAACTTGTTTTCTTTGCATTCTTTGAGGTTTGAAAGCTCTGCATCTCATTCTCATTTTCTTCAAATAAATGCTCTAAATGACAATATTTTTATTTGGAATTTGGGAGAAATGTCTGTAGTTTATAGAATAAAGCAATATTAATTTTACTAATAAATAACGAAATTAGAGAAACCGATTCAGAAACTAAAGTGGTCATTTTTCCCAAAGCTATACAAAGAGTTTTACAGTGTCTTTGAAGTCTTTGGACTGACAGGACTGTGTAGTGTAGGTTATGTTTATTTTAAAGTGCTAGATTAGCAGTCAAGGTTAACATTCATAAGCAGCTTTAGTTCAATTCTGATTTTCTGACTCTGCAATTTTTTTTTTTTTTTTTAATTAGCGTATTTTTCTTTAAGGTGCACTTAACATACTTTAATTTTCCCAAAAATTGTCAGTCCGCCTTATAATCCGGTTTTACCAGTCAGGTTGTAAGGAGCAGTAAAGCCACTCTACTGAAGAACAGCGTTATAAGGGTGAGTTTTCAGTAAAGTTTCTCCAGCACTAAGGCTGGGTACAGCAGAATTAGCGTTAGCTGCTAACCACAGAGCTAGCTCTTTAGCTGTTCAGAGGTGAGGTGGATCCGATATTAATCCTTGTTTTATCTTGGTCTCTATCGCATTCCTTTTTGCCTTCAGTGCTTGCTTCACTCCTTCGTTTCTTTGTTTTTACTATTGGGTGAATGAGCCCTTCTTAAGTCTCCATTGCTCCACCATCTGTTCGTGTTTAGTAAAACACTGGTGAGCTGGATCCTCTTTTAGGGACTTTACATGTAACGTAAGTATGAAAAAGATGCGTGACGTGACCAGAAGAACTCCGATACCCCAGTTTTTAGAATGGATATATTAGGCTTAGCAGGGAAGGTCGTTCCAGCACACTGTTACCATTAAACACAGTATTTTATCCCTTCTCCACTCAGAAATGCTTCTGCTTTCAGTTTAGAAACAAAGAAATATACAGACTGAGAGATATATAAGTCCAGAATATGTGATCTTTTTTCTGTATTTACTTTTTTTTTTTTTTTTGATGTGTTGGGTTCTTTCACAGTGTGAAAGAAATTTTAAAATTGTTCACTAATTTGGACCAGAGCAAAGCAACTATAAGCGTAAAAACTCCCTTAATGTGTTTGTTCATGGGTCAGTTTTAGTCTTTGTGCCACTTTGTGCCAGCAGGCGCTGGTGGCTGCGGCTGCCCACACTCTCAGCTTCACCAGGGGCTTAAATGGGATTGAAAGAGATACCGCCAGACCTCTCCAAAGCCTCTGATCTCCATGACAAAGAGCTTCTGCTCCACAAACTGCACAAACCCCGTGTTATCCAACGCGCGTGTCCTTTTCCGAGGTTGGATTTTGTACGTCTGACACCGAAAAAAAAAAAATCACCTAGCAACATGTCCTTCCTCCCCCTCAGTGGCGAGACCTGATACTCCAGTGTGCAGATGGAGAGAGGAGAGGACAAAAAAATGAGTCACAAAACTGAAAACCTGTGAGCACTGATCAGCTCTGTGCTCATCATCTGTGCAGACCAACTCTGTGACCTTGCTGGAACCACCTGCCGAATGAGGTGACTGAAGTCTGCAACCATTGTCCTTTTTTTCAGCGCCACTGATCATAGAGGAGAGGAGCACTTTGTAGTTCTGTAGTTCTGTAGTTTGTAGATCCTCTTTCCCCCTGTTCAAGAATTTCCCCTCGGGGATCAATAAAGTATCTATCTATCTATCTATCTACAGTGATCTACAGTGGTCAGGACCCAATAGGACCACCACAGAGAAGGTATTACTGGGGTGGTGGGTCGTTCTAAGCACTGGGCGCTGACATGGTGGTGCTGCTGGAGTTTTTAAACACCTCAGTGTCCATGCTGTAATGAGATTAGTTCACCTGCAGCATCAGTGAGCAGCATCAGTGGGTGTAGAAACATGGAGGATGTCATAATGTGGCACTTGATTAGTGTATAATTGGGTAAATGTTGTAGTTCCCCCCCCCTGGATTATAATTTGAGGCATAGGACCGTACTGGAAGCCCATTTTATGGATGGCCAGTGCATAACATACCACCCCAATCCTCCATTTTTTTTTTTTTGCTGTTTGGTGGGTAACTTAGTATTAGTTGGCCTGTACAACAATAACTAGCCTTGGTTATTAGTCTGGATTTATCACAAGTTAACATTTCTCTCTTTTTGCCCTTAAGGAAAAAATACACAGTTTTAGCGGCAGGCCCAACTCAGTCACACCAGTCACATCAGTCACTGTTCCCTCTTTAGGTCTTTTAGCCTATCATTACTCAGACAGAAAAATCACAGACATTCAAAAATGCACACACATGCATGTCTGGAACAGTCTGGAAGAAGGATATATAATATTTGCAGCATTTCCATGACTGTTTTATTGTCTCAGTGTAGTTTTTAAGGTGTTTTTTGTCATTACTGTATAATATTAAGAGTCCAAAAGAAGCCTTTAAAGGAGAAAATTGACTTTTGGTGTCATAAAACATGATAACATTGATCCAGAACGCAGCAGCACGTCTGGTCTTCAACCAGCCAAAACGGGCACATGTCACCCCGCTGCTCATTGAGCTCCATTGGCTACCAGTTGATGCTCGCATCAAATTCAAAACTCTTACAATCGCCTACAAGGTGATGTCAGAACAGGCTCCTTCCTACCTGCACTCGCTCCTGAAGGCTTGCGCTACCTCCCCGCCGCTGCGCTCCTCCAGTGAACGTCGCCTCGCTTTGCCAAACATTCACACAAAGCAATCC
Source organism: Astyanax mexicanus (assembly GCF_023375975.1). NCBI lineage: Eukaryota > Metazoa > Chordata > Actinopteri > Characiformes > Acestrorhamphidae > Astyanax > Astyanax mexicanus. The sequence goes on from NC_064418.1 coordinate 30,331,867, forward strand.
AGACTGTTCTCATACAGAGTTCCCCAATGGTGGAACAAACTACCTTCCACTACCAGATCAGGAGAATCTCTCGCTATCTTTAAGAGACTCCTGAAGACAGAGCTCTTCAAAGAGCACTTACTCTCTTAACACCTCTAACACACTAACTACTTCTAACCTCATTCCTTCTTCCTCTCCTTCACTCCTCTATCCTATTATTCCCCTTTGTCCTCCTTTTATCCCTATCCAAAGATGTTTTTCCTTTAAACTTATTTTACATTGTACTTGACTATTGTAAGTCGCTTTGGACAAAAGCGTCTGCCAAATATAATGTAATGTAATAAAACCCTTGTTGAATAGCCCACCTCTGCTCTCCTACAGCTTTTTGAGATCCAGTTAATTTGCCCCGATAATTCGCTTTTTCACCGTTATCCAGGCTCAAAGTATCTCCAAACCTCCTTGATAGAATCTGGAGAGCCCTGACATTTAAAACAAGGCATTAATACCTTTAAAAGTGCACAAGAAGCTTATTAAAAGACACTGTTTACATCCTATAACGCTAGCTTCAGCTCCGTGCTCCGCCATCACTTTACTGATCTCAGAAAACTGCAGGAAAACAGAGGCGCTATTCAACAAAAGTAAGAACTTTTTATCGTGTTTTACTACACCCAAAGTCAATTTTACACCAGAGTTCTCCTTTGAGGTCATTTATTAAACTTATACCGTCCTGTTTGGAGAAGATCTTAAGTTTCTAACCAACCACTAACCAACAAAGTAAAACAAATTTATTATGTTCAGAGCTTTCAAAAAGGAAGTCTATGGTCATAATTGTGACTGTTGTAGGAATTCATCAGGATTATGAGATGCTCATGGTTGTAGAGACTGGGCATTGTCTAATGTCTTCTTTAAGCCAGTTGGGACGCTGAACCAGTAACTGGAGAATGATCCAGGCTTATTTTATTATTGCATATGATATGATTTGGCACACCACCAACTGAGATATTTAAAAAAACAGAAGTTAATGATTCAGAATGTCATGATACTAATAATGCACTCTAAATATCTCCATATATTCAGGATTAAAGTAAAATAAATGATAACGGACAGATCTAATCGGTCTGTAGTAGATATAAAATGGTAAAAAAGCACAGTGTGAATTTTCTTTTGCCAAATACAGTAAAACATAGTACTCTGATATGATAATTAGGGGTGAGTGATAAGGCACGATGTCTCAGGGTATTTTATAATTCATGATATTCAATAATGTTGGCGATATTATTGTGTATGATACAATATGACACACCCCTAATCTGATTGTCAGCACGTTTTCTTACGATTTTGTCATGTGGTGTGGAGAAGTGTTAGGGCAGATGTGGACTTTATGATCTGTGTGTGACCATGGTGATCTTGATGATCTTATTCACTATTGAATTAATCTGAAGGATTAATCTTAGTCTTGAAATAGGAGACTAGAATTTTGAATAGAGATTTCCTATTGACAGGAAAGAAAAATAACATTTCTTTTGAAATGTAGGGTATCAATTGTTCTTCTCCTGTTTTTTGCAGTAATAAACTCTACTCTTTTCAAAGTGATTTACACTGAAGAAATGTTGTAGACATATAGAGGCATTGCTGTAAGAATTTGATTGCGCTCGGCCACAAGAGCATTACTGAGATCATGCACTGGTGTCACAAGTGCTGTTAGATTTTTACCATTAGGCATTAAATTATTATTATTATTTTTTTTTTTTTTTACCAAAAATGGTATAATTTCTTGTCACAATGTGACTAGCAATATATACAACTAAAATGTTTTTTTTTTTAATCAGTATCATTTCAAGAAGGTTTGCCTGTGTAAGCTATAGAGACTAAACCAGCAGCAAATATATACAGCGCTGGAAAAAAATTAAGAGACCACTTCAGTTTCTGAATCAGATTATCTGATTTTGCTATTTATAGGTATATGTTTGAGTAAAATGAACATTGTTGTTCATACTACAAACAGCATTTCTCCCAAAATCGAAATAAACATATTGACATTTAGAGCATTCATTTGCATAAAATGGGAAATTTTTCGTATTCATAAAGTTTTAAGAGTTCAGAAACCAATATTTGGTGGAATATTCATCTTGGCATGTTCTCCTCCACCAGTCTTACACACTGCTTTTGGATAACTTTATGCCACTACTGGTACATAAATTCAAGCAGTTCAGTTTGGTTTGATGGCTTGTGATCATCTATCTTCCTCTTGATTATATTCCAGAGGTTTTCAAATTGGTAAAATCAAATAAACTCATCTTTTTTAAGTGATCGCTTATTTTTTTCCAGAGCTGTATAACGTTTAAACAGAGTTAAGGACGAATTACCTTTAAAATTAAATATTAAAGAAAGCTCTTGGCTGTAGAGAACCAGGCCCTGTCTTATTCATGCTGGTTGAGATGCTGCAGCAGTAACTGGAGAAGGATCCAGAAGCTGGCAGCTGGGAGTGAGTTGGGTTCCCTACTGTTCCGCCACGTGGAGTAGAGGAGCGTTAGAGCAGATGCTGGCTTGGACTCTGTGACTGTGAGATGGGGGCTGTATTTTATTTTTTATTATTTGTCTATTTATAATGGCCTGGAAATTGAATCAGGTCTGGCCTGGTGTTGCACATCAGAATGTAATTGTAGGTGTCTGAACAACACTTCCTGTCCCAGTTTCTGTTGTGTGTGCAGCAGATGATGTGTGTTCTCTTACGGAGTGCACATGATGTCATATCCTGTAGTAATTATTGTTGTTACACAATCTACTCAGTCACAGTTCAGTGGATTGTTAGTGTACCTGTTTATAGCGGTGGTGTTCCTCTACTCTAGATCATAAAACAGCCCGATTGGCACACCCATACTTTAACCCATACAAACAGCTTATTTCCTCAATCATGTTTGATCAGCAAGCTATTCTGTTCCAAATATGGTACTTAGTTTAGACATTCAGTTAATGCAGGCAGTGTATTACAGAGATCACAAGACACCTAAATCACTTCTTATACACACAACCAATCAGAGGTTGGGGTAGATAAACAGTATGAATTAGAAATGTTGCTCTTTTAAGCTACTTGTAATAAAATATCCTCTTATGATTCATCCTCAGATTCGTCTCCAGGGGCTTATTATATTATATTATATTATAATGATTATTATTATAACTCTGGTTTATGATTCACTCTAGTTAATTCTGCTCGTTTTAATTCTGGCAAAATCTTTAGAAATAAATATCTTTCTTTTTTTTCTACTTGCGATAGATTTCATAATAATATCATCAATAAATTTTGATAAATGTTTGCCTACACAAACATTTTTCTTCTGATTTCATGATCATTCGTGATTCCTTTTACTGCAAAAATTACCAAATATTCAATTTGAACTTAACGTTTAATAGTCTATCACATTTGTTGATGTACAGTTATGTTATTATTATTGCAAATTATATGCAAATTCTTCTTTGTCTTCAAATTATTTCATTATCATTTGTTGTCTTTCGTATATATGTATGATCAAACATGTCCAGTTTTGTGTTTCTAAGTGGTGATTAGTTGGCTGTTATGGTGATTCTAAGTCGCTTGGCTGGTGCCAAATTGTTGGTATGGTGTTTGACATGGTTGCTATGGCATTGCTAATTGGTTTATGTTGTTTTGTTAAGTGTTGGATTTGCTGTTGTGAGTTGGTTGCTTTGCTGTTGCCAAATGGTTGATAAAGTGTTTGAGGCGATTGCTAGTGTGTTGCCAAGTGGTTTATGTGGTTTTGCTAAGGGGATGCTATGGTTTCCCAGGTGATTATGGTGTTGCTTGGTGGTTGCTGTGGTGTCCCAGATGGTTTATTTAGCATTGCCAAGTGGGTTTATGTGGTTTTGTAAAGTGGTTAATTTGGTGTTGTGGGGTGGTAGCATTGCTTATGCCAGATGGTTAATATGGTGCTTGAGGTTGTTGCTGTGCCGTTGCTAATTGGTTTATGTGGTCAAAGTGGTGGATTTAGTGTTGCGAGGATATTGCTTTGCTGTTGCCAAATGGTGATTTGGTTTATGTGGTTTTCCTAAGTGGTTAATTTGGTGGTGTGAGGTGGTTGATTTGCTGTTGCCAAATGCTTAATAAAGTGTTTGAGATTTTTGCTATGGTGTTGATAAGTGGTTTATGTGGTTTTGCTAAGTGGTTAATTTAGTGTTTTGAGGTGGTTGATATGGTGTTTGAGGTAGTTGCTATGGTGTTGCTAAGTGGTTTATGTGGTTTTGCTAAGTGGTGGATTTAGTGTTGTAAGGTGGTTGCTTTGCTGTTGCCTAAAGTCTGATATGTTTTTTGAGGTGGTTGCATTGCTAATTGGTTTCTGTGGTTTTGATAAGTAGTTGATTTAGTGTTGTGAGGTGATTGCTTTGCTGTTGTCAAATGGTTGATAAGGTGTTTAAGGTGGTTGCTATGATGTTGCTAAGTTGTTAATTTGGTTTGCTAAGTGGATGGTATGGTTTCCCAGGTGGGTGTTATGGTGTTGTTTGGTGGTCACTGTAGTATCCCAGATGTTTGCTTTGGTTTTGCTTATTGGTTTCTGTGATATACCAGGTGTTTGATATTGTGTTGCTAGTTGTTTGCTAAGTGTTTGAGGTAGATGCCATGTTGTATTTACAGACACCACTCTTCTTAGGTTTATGCTAGTGATAAAGTAAATAACCATGTCTATCATATTTATATTATAAAGTCATAGATAAAAATGTGTTTATTATAACAAGGGCATGAGAAATATTATCTTTTTAACTACAGATTTTTAAAGGTTTTTATATTTTCTATATAATCTGATATGATCAAACTGACTTTAATGCAAGAGATAATCTTGCTGTCTTTCAGCACATGTCCATATAGTGTCCTCTCTTTCTCTGATATAGTGTTTTAAAGGGCTTTGTAGTGTGTACTGTGTAAGTGAGTGCAGGTGTGTGTGTGGGGGGGGGGAGGATGACAGTGGATGGTCTGTCTGATTTCTAATGACTTCTACAGCTGGGAGAAGCACATGCTGGCTAGCCGAGCTCTTCATAGTGTTTGAAATTACTGGCTCTGCAGTCAGGTGGCTTTGAGGTTATGTTTATACACTTTGGTTGGGAGCTGTTAATCAGGGCTCAGAGTAAGAATGGAATGGCATTTAAATTATTCAAATATATATATAATTTTATTTCAATTTTTTTTTTCCCCAATTTTCTCCTCAATTTACACGGCCATTACCCAACCCACTCACTAGGACTCCCCCTATCACTAGTGATGCCCCAACACACCAGGAGGTGTGAAGACTAACGCATGCTTCCTTCAAAACTTGTGAAGTCAGCCACCGCTTCTTTTTAAGCTGCTGCTGATGCAGCATTGCCAAGTGGCATCACAGTGAGCTTGGAGGAAAGCGCAGCAGCTCGTTCCATTACATCAGCTCACAGACGCCCTGTACTGCAGACATCACCCTGGGAGTGATGTGGGGAGAGAGCGCCATCTACCCACCCGGAGGGAGCAGGGGCAATTGTGCTCCCTCTGAGCACCGGCAGCTTGATGGCAAAGCTGCATGAGCTGGGGTTCGAACCTGCGACCTCCCGCTCAAAGTGGCAGCGCTTTAGACCGCTGGGCCATTTGGTGCTCCATACCTTTTTTTTTTTAATTAATTAAGCCTCAATATGTACCTAATTATGCAAATAGATAAAGATCGTTATTTTATTTTTTTTTTAAGTTTTGGTGTTGTTTGTGTTAAACACAGTTCACTTTCAGTACTATTCGTAAGCATTTGTTACACACCCCATGCTCTTGCTAAATGTTGTTCTATACTAACAATCAAACATTGACGGCATGGACTGGAATCATAAAATAATATGTGTTACATTATGTAACTAATTCCTGGTTAGACAAGAATCTTGCATAGCGTGTGTTTTCCCTTCTTGTGTATGTGTGTGTTTCATTCATTCTCTGAAATGGGAGTGGCTGTGCTTTAAATTAAATTTTATCATGTGAAAGTGAAACCAGCTGTTTCATGCATGAACAAATAAGAGCTGACCTTTGAGTTTCTGGATTCAGAAGAGCTTCAACTCTTTCTTGTTAGTGAATAGACACAAATTGCAGCCTTGATCATTTTGTAATATTATGTTTTATTATTGTTTCTAATCAGGGGTGAGCTAGAATAAATGGATATATCTATTATATAAACTTATGTAAAGTATTTATTATTAAGGTGCCGCGGTAAGTCAGTATCAACCTATGTTATTATTAAAATATAGAGGTTACAAAATTGCTAGAAACAGCATTAAAAAGAGCTTCTCCTCTGAGATTTCTCCTTTGCCTAAAGCTTATTAACTTTACCCCGTTTCAAAACCCACGTTCACCTTTAATGGAGCAGCTTCATCAAGGCCTTTCTCAATGGTCTCCTGTCTTTCTGCCTGAGTCAACTCAGACCAGCCCACAGTTTGTTCCATAGCAAATTATTGTTATCAATGAATAGTCTTTCTCTAATGTAATGAAAGGAAATCTTTGTGCTGAGGCAACAGAATATCTATTCTCTGATTACAGTGAAGATCAGCTGTGTTGGATGGTGTATTGTAAGACTGCAGGTCGAGTTGAGTTCTGTGGTTCGGTGGTGTTACGCTAACAGCAGGTCAACAGGCTCTCTGATCATGAGTATAAAGTTCCTTTAGAGAGTCATGGTGAGTTTAACTGTCAGAGGGAGTTCAGCTGCCTTCAGCTGTTACCTTCTAATGAACTCTATAGATTTCTGTATTTTATTTTCTGTATTTTTATTTTTTGTATTTATTTTTCTCTCTTAAAATCCTTAAATTTCCCAATGAATTAATCAGTGCGCCTCATGTATGAATTTTACCAAACAGGATGTAAGGAGCAGCCGCAGCTAGCACTGCTGGGCCAGCGTTAGCATTAGCCACTAGCCGCTAACCACTAAGCGCTAGCTTATTTACCTTTCATAGGTGAGGATTATCGGACTGTAGCCTGCTACTAACCTCGGCTAGCACTGCTAAAGGAGCATTAGTTGCTAACCGCAGGTGAATATATCAGACTGTAACATGCAAGTTTACTGTGTTAAAACCAGCTACGTGGGAAAAAAACGCTAGCTAATATCGCCCTAGCTAACCGGAACTCTCAGGGTTACAGTGTAGCGCTGTCACTTGCGGTTAGCGTCTAATGCTAAAAGCCTTTAGTGCGGGAGAAATTTGGGAGACTAAGCTTACTGTAAATAAACAGAAACACTTGACTCACCCAAATAAACAGTTTTCAGGAGAGACATCTGTGTAGATTTACATCCAACACTCGTTTGACTTTAAAATGAAAATGTTTCTTCTTTTTTTTTAAGATTTACAGTTTAGTTTCCTTAGCTTAGCTTTACCTAACTAGCTTAACCTTGTGGAGAAATCCTCAAATCCCCCCCCCCCCCCCCCCCGAATATATTCATTAGCTAGCTTCAAGCTAATGCACTCAATAACACACTCACAGTAAATGACGCTGTAAAATTTTAACAATGAAGCTAAACTTTCCTTTTTTTAGAGAGATCCCAGATGATGTTACTGAGTCCTTCTGATGGAGAAAAGAGAGATGGGCCTCTCATAAGAGTTCTGGAGACAGATACTATTGAAAAATTCTTAGATGTTTGGTTTTGGAGTTCAGAAATACTTTAATCTCTTCTTAATGGATAGAATGTATAATATATATTCTTGAACAAAGAGAAGAGTACAGTTTCCTCAGATGATGTCATCATGATAACCTAAAATTTGGTGACATAGTCATTTTATAGTCATTTAGTTCTGTCATTAGCATAGATCATGTTATTCTCCTGTATTTACAACCCTGTTATAAATATATTTTGGCACCATTTCCTCTCTGTAAAACACTGGAGGACTATTGGTAAACACATGCCTTATCAGCAAGAATGAACATCATGCTTTATTGCATTCTAATAAAAACATAATTTAAAGCAGTCATGGCCCATTAGCATTCAGAAGTATCTCAGTGTTTTATTGAGGTCCTCTTCTTATTGCTTGTGCTAAAGTCCACATGTACTGGGTAAAGTCTGCTGTAATACTTGTACATCTTGTTCTGGAGATTTGGAGATGGATTATGTATAATTGCTTTGCGAGAGAGAGAGAGAGTTTCAGAGACTGTGTGGTGCTTCTGAAATGTAAGGGAGATTGAGCTAACATTTGCTTCACTGCGTTATTTATTGACTAAAGTGGGATTGGCTCCCCTTATTTATTTCATTTTATCATGTGGAATAAAAAAAGAACATCTGTTGGTCAAATAAACTCACTAGTAAAATAAGAGCCGAGCTTATGGGTTTCAGAATTTAGAAACTTCAGCCTTATTTTCAGTAGATTAAATGCATACTTTTTGAAATTGAGGTCATATTTCCTCCAAAGATAAGAGCATGATTGCTTTCTATGATGTCATACATAGGCCATTATGGTTAATGTAGCCCAGAAGCAAGAAATACAGTCTTCTACACAATTATATATATATACAGCGGTTGGACAATGAAACTGAATATAATATAATATAATATAATAAAACTGCAATGCACACAACATTATGGGTGACATACCAGAGTTCAAAAGAGGACAAATTGTTGGTGCACGTCTTGCTGGCACATCTGTGACCAAGACAGCAAGTCTTTGTGATGCATCAAGCACCACGGTGTCCAGGGTAATGTCAGCATACCACCAAGAAGGACAACCACATCCAAAAGGATTAACTGTGGATGCAAGAGGAAGCTGTCTGAAGGGGATGTTCGGGTGCTTACCCGGATTGGTTCCAAAAAACATAAAACCACGGCTGCTCAAATCTCGGCAGAATTCAATGTGCACCTCAACTCTCCTGTTTCCACCAGAACTGTCCGTTGGGACAATAAATTATTGTGGTCTAAAACCAGGTGTTTTAGTTTCATTGTCCAACCCCTGTACATGTATAAACACACCTTCAAGTGTAGAGTCGACTCACTGAGTGAATCTATGATATTCACAAATTGGGTGCAAATTTGAATAAGTGATTCAAAACATTGTTTACAAGTCCATGCATTGATATCACACTGGAAAAACAGTGATTTATCGCCCAGCTCTATTTTCAGTGATTGAAAGTCTCTCCACCATACAGTTTTTGCATTCATGTTTACATTCCCATTCCCTCCCCCTGTCCTGTGCATGACCACAAATGCTCCCTGTTCCTGATTTGCTGGAATAGTGTTGTTTGTTTCCCATTTACAGAGCCAGGCTGTTGACTTTTTGAAGAGGAGATTTTGCTTGAAATAATCTGTGACTTTGCTTTGGTTCCTTAAATATTTATTTTTGTAATAGTTGAGTTGAAGGTATGAAAAAGCTTAAAAAAAAACTAAAAAAGAACCTTTACATTGACTTTTTTAAATGTTTAAAGAGGTTTTTCACACATACACTTAAAAAATGGTACTTTATGGAACTAAAACTGGTTCTTATATGGCAGCACCTCTATATTATTTATATAAACACATTTACAGATAAGTCTGTCCTGCTTTTGAGATCTTTTAGAAATATGGACTGTTCCTGGACTGTGTGGATATTTTTTAGGGTTTTGGCTTCATTACAGTGTGAAACTGTTGGGCATATGAAGCTGCTCACTTTTCTCCGTCTTGGTTTGAAATCCCAGTTTAATGAAAGGTGCTGCTTTGCGGAGACAGTAGACCTCATTGTTCCCTCCTTCTTCTTTTTTCCTCTCTTTTCTTTTTCCATCTCTTTCTTCATTAATCATCATGACTACATCTGCCCTCCTCACTCTCTCCTTCTCTCTCTCTCTGCAGCTCTCGGGAGGGTGTGAGTTGACGGTGGTGCTACAGGACTTTGTGGCCAGCTGTACAGCCGAGCTCAGCGTGCAGACGGGTCAGACGGTGGAGCTGCTGGAGAGGCCCAGCGAGCGTCCAGGATGGTGTTTGGTCCGGACTACGGATAAGAGCCCGCCTCAGGAGGGCCTGGTGCCCAGCGGAACTCTCTGCATCTCTCATTCCCGCAGCAGCGTGGAGATGGACTGCTTCTTCCCGGCAGGCAAAGGTAAGAGCTGTGGCCAGCGGAACATTCCTCCTGATTTGGTCAGAAACCCCTGTTTGTTGTGTTTTCAGTGGAAGGATCTTGTAGATGTGAGCATGGCTAATCAAACACAGGTGCTGGAGCTGAATTCATCATCCAGCTGATGAATATGGTGTCAAACAAGCCACATTTGACAACTCTAAAACCTTTACTGGGACAGTGGTGGCTCATTGGTCAGAGTGCTGAGCTATTAATTACAGGGTTGTGAGTTTGATGGCTGGGTTGGATAAACTTCCATTTCTGGTCCTTGAATAAGGCATTTAACTCTCTGCTCCAGGCACACTGTGGCATTACTGACACTGTGCTTTGAACTTATACCTTGTTCCTAGCTTTCTATGTTGGTACGTTTCATATTCTTAAATATCATTTGTCTATTCATGCTGGTGTTTAGTCTATATTTTGTGTAAATAATTGCTGTTTGCTGTTTTGTCTATTTTACTCAGATAAGAGCACTCATAAACAGTGAGAAACAGCAGCAGGAGCTCCTCAGATAAAGCGCTTCATTTCAGTTTTCATTTCTCTCCAGGCAGGACAGAGCAAGACGAGCGTTTGACTCCACAGGGCTGAGCTACCATTACTCCAGTGTATTAACTTGTTATGCTAAATGGCTAGCATTAGTTAGTAAGCTGTATCTGATTCTTTTGCGGTGCGATTCTACATAGTTCTATGCAGCACCTCTAGTGGTATGGTGGTATGTGAAAAATGCATACAGGTTTTAACTTTCCATCCGGTATGCTGGATAAACCTAATGAACGGTATACTGCCCAGCACTATTATCTCACCCAAATGTGTTACCCTGTAGAGTCAGTAAATTTAATGTTTACAGCTTCTAAATTATATATATTTCTTTACCATGACAGTTTTTGTACTCTCGCGCAGTTAAATACACAATGGTACCAGTGACTGTAGAAAACATGGATGCTGTGGTTTAATTTACTTTCATTCTATAGAAATTGAGTCAAAAATGGCCACAATGTTTTTAAATTTGCAATCAGTAGAGACCAGAGGCAAAGCCCGCCTCACCTACTTAGTTGCTAGGCCGACACCTTTTCACAGATTAAGCATCTCAGACTGCCTTTATTGAGTTTACAATGCAGCCTATAGAACCGAAAGCAAAACATGTTTTGCTGGATGCCCAGTTTGTCCAGTGATGTAATGTTTCAACAGAAAAACATCAGTTTATATATTTTATTAGAAAACAGATTATAAATTGTTACAAATAAATTGACGACACTGGAGCTCAGCTCTGTTTACTCTGCTGTAGAATAGAAACAAAACTAGTATGATACTCCTAACCCCCAAGATGCTGCAAGAGACTTAGCATGCACAGGTGACAATAAAAAGATAAAAACTGGTCTAACTGGTATTTGAACTTGTTTCAGACCATAAAGTATAAGTACAAATATTGAAGACTGCAATCAACCAGCAAAGGTGATCCTTAGTCAGTATAAAATGATTTTTACAAAATTTACGAATATTGTTTTTTTTCATCATGACATTTGACAGAATATTAAGAACTGCCAGGTTTACATGATTTTGCATGATGGCAAAAATATTAATATAATATTATATATACAATACAATATTAGTATGATATTACTTTGGGAAATTAGTAACATTATAGTTATCATCCAACACCTGGTGTTGCAAATTAGTGCTTAATCATAAAAAATCAGGAAAGCTGTTGAAGGAATTGTTTTTTTATTATTCATTTTTATTGGTCCTGTATTTCTTGAATGTGTTGCAGATGTTTTTACATGGAGAAAAAATAACTTATGGAAAGCATTACTTTTAAATGTTGTATAGAATTTTTCATAGATTTTCATAGATACTTAAATATCAGGTATGTTTTAACTGTAAAATCCCATTTTTAATATTTCTGCTTTATATTGTATAAACCTGATTAAACTTATGTTGGGCCAGTCCTCAGTTTATAGACAGAGCTCTACATCAGCAATGCAGGGATGTGTCCTCTAGGGGGCGACATCTCACTTTTACTGTGGGCCTCTGCTGTTAATGGCTGAATGAGTCTGACTTCTGAAGAGCACTAGACCTTTCCGTTTACATTAGCATGTCTGTCTCAGGAGCACTTAACATGGCACAGAGAGGAGTGTCGTGTGTGTGTGTGTGTGTGTGTTTCTGTGTGTTTCTGTGTGTGTGTGTGTGTGTGTGTGTGTGTGTGTGTGTGTGTGTGTGTGTGTGTGTGTGTGTGTGTGTGTGTGTGTGTTAGCGTCATGAGCTAACGGTGGTAGTGCTACCATTCATTCTTCTCCTTCATCACTGTTAATGGATGCAGTGCTATCTTATGATGAAGCATTGATTGGAGCTGTACTCTGATGTACATTGATGTACACTTGTGTAGATTACATCATAATATAACGTAGTACTCATTATACCTTTTATTTAAATAGGTTTGTACCTGTTTTCTAGGTTTATACTTATTTTTATTATTATTTTTTTTTTTACAAATGGTGGTATTATGATATTAGATGATGGTGATATAATAGGTCCCACTTTAACTGTGTAGTCACACATTAACAATCCATGTAGTAACAATGTAAGTATTGTTACAGATTGACAGTTTATGTAATAACCCATGTGTATAATTTAGCAATAAAACATGAGAGGGTGTGTGTTATCGCGAATAACATCACAACTGTGATTTGGTCGTAGGCACGAGCCAAAGGCGATAACACACGACCTTGAGCGTTCTATTGCTTTTATACAACAGTTTTTTTTTTTTTACAAAATAAATAAAGAAAATAAATCAAACAACCTGAAATCTTAACAATTTTTAGTACTCAAACAATTCAAGCCCTAATTATATACCAGACTAGAGGAGCTGTTGGAGGAATCTACATTTATACACAACTTATACTACATTTGTACTACAACGTATACTACAATTACACGTGAAAATATCACTCACACACACATGTCCAGTTAAACACTTAAAGTCAAACTTGATGCTGACGTTTTATAATTATATCAATAAATCTGCAACAATAGTATTTTTCTTTCTTTTTTTTCTTTTTTTTTTAGGTTTTATGTGTAATGAAAATATCTGAACACAGACTACAATTTCTATTCGTCAGTCATGGTTTAAACACACAATAAAGCAGACAATAAACCATTGTCTGCCTCGTGTCACTGCATGTAAATTATTAATTAATTACACACATTTGCTACAGTATGCTACAGTATGTTTTAAAAAAAAACATTATATTGCAATACTTTAATACATTGATGTGTTCTTACACCCCTATTCATTAAAAGAATTTATGCTTTAATTATGACACCAAATGGGAAGCACATCTTAAGAAATTCAGAAAGGGATTTCCCAAAATGTTACGTGAGGCGTTTAGCACATGCCATTCATTGCAGGTAGAGGTTAAGTTCTGGATGCCACTGATTGCATTGAGGTGCACAAAAATAAATGTTTTAACGCTTTAAAACAAACAGAAGTGCAAACAGACTGTTCCTGTTGCTATAGCAGTACTGTTTTTTTTTTCCTAAAAAGCAGAAAAACAGTATACCAGGACACAGAATATGATGTACAGTAAATTGCACAGCTCTTTCTGTTACTGTAGCATGTTTTGCATGGTGTTTTAGTGACTGTAGTATAATGGGAGCTGAGGTCCCCTGATTGTGTGACTCGTGTGAGACGGGCTGTGGAAGGGGAGGTTCTCTCTATTGTGCACGGGAGCTTCCTGTCTCTGTGGGGCAGTGTTTCCTCTGTTTAGTGGGGATGGGCCTAAAACATCCGCTTAGAATGTGTTGAGTTATGTCATTTCTGAGGCTAATTTATATTATACATGGAGTATATTAAATGTCACTTAATAAAAAATAAGTAATAAAGGATTTTGTAAAGGATTTTGTTAGTTCTTATTGGTGGCAAGATCAGCAAAAACCCTTTTTTTATTCACCTTTAACTTTTTTCTTTTTATTTTATTGTAATGCATGCATTTCGAAATGCGCAATTCATGCAGATAGACTTTTAGTCATCATACAAGATCATATGATCGGGGACGTGAGAATTTCAGAATGAGGTAAAGAGTTTAAAAGGGTGTTCCTGCACCTCCTGGGTATTCACTTTGCGCTACTTCCTCTTTCATAAGTTCCTTGTGTCTAATTACAGCATCTCTCACACAGTCATTCAATGGCTCTTTGTGTCTTTAAGGAATGTCGCTGTGATCTCGCTGGCCATTTGTCATCGTAAATCACTTCTTCAGCTTCTTTAAAATGTAGTTAGTCATTGTTCTTCATCGTTTTTTACGTAGTTATATTTGACACAAGGTTTCTGGGTTGAATGCTTCATAGAAATAAATGAAATTTCCCATATCTCATTTTTATGTTGTGGTCTCATAAACTAAACTCAATGCTGGCTTCAGCTCTGGCCTCGTAAACCTGATCTCAGGGTGGTCACTGAGCACCGAGCACTGATCAGAACTCTCTCACCATATAAAGGCCAGACTGTTAGTGTGGTAAGTATGGTAGCACTGTGTTCGTGTGGGTGTGTGTGTGGTCTGTTCACAGTAGGGGGTGCACAGCATATCATTTCAGTAGCTTTATCTCAATGTGCACATATGCAGTAGCCACACCATAGGACGTGCATTGTCTTATGCCATGCCAGATTATTATTTTTTAACTTTTGTGCTGCTGGATGCAAAAAAAAAAGAACATTCACAATTTTCTAATTTCCCATGACGTATCTACTAGAGACAGATTGCTTTTAATTCAGCTGTATTCTGTTTCTCTGTTTCTGTATTCTTAACTTAGCTAACTAAGTTAAGTAAAGCTAAGCTACATAAACAAAACTGTAATAAAAAATACTTTATTTTTTTCAAATTCAAACATGCGCTGGATGTTAATCTACACAGATTTCTCTCCTGAAAAGCTTAGATTTCCAAGTTCCTCCAGCACTAAGACTGGAACATTAGCATTAGTGGCTAACCTTTAGCAGGTAATGCTAATGCTTCTCCAGCAGTGCTAACCGGGATTAGGAGCAGGCTACAGGCCAACAATACTCACCTCTGAACGGGGAAATGACGGTTAGCGGCTAATGCTAATGCTACTCCAGCCCCAGTGCTGGAGATCTAAACTGAAACTCCTGTATAAATCTGTACTTCAGCGGAGTGGCTTTACTGCTCCTTACAACCTGACTGTTAAAATTCATACATAAGGCGAACTGGACTAAAAGACGCACTGATGATTTTTGGGAAGATTAAAGGATTTGAATTGCCTTATAGTGCAAAACAAATATGGTACACTGAAAAAACTATTCCAGGTGACTCTACCTCATGGAGACACTGAGATTAAAATACCAAGTGTGTGCAGATCTGTCCTCAAAGATAAATGTGATACTTAGATCTAAAATATAAATCAAATAAAGTTAAACTAATTTTTCTTACAAAATACTGTAGTTCCACATGTGCTCCTGTATAGCTATAATGTCTTTGCTATTGCATTTACAAAGTACAAAATCATAAAGAGAATGAAAACACATTAATAGTGATTATGATTGAAACTAAATTATTATATTAATAGTAAAATATGAAAAAAAATGTGTGTTGTGTGGAGGAGTAAAGGACATTGTGTGTATATCTGTACGGATGTACAGTATATGTCGAGGTAGACCCGTCTGGTTTTGTAAATAGCATCACATATGTAAACCGCAAGTGCAGTGTAGTAATGGGTATTGCTATAGCAGCTAGATGAGAAAAAAAAACAGAAAAACAGTACACAGCTTAGTTCTAAGTGTTAGGCGGGATGTATTAAGTGTAAGTGTTCTGATTAAAATTTTAGGGCATTTTCACACCACAGCTATGAACAAAAGCTGTCTCTGCTTCATGCTGTTTACACGTGCGGTCTGTGCAGCGCTCGCTGCTCACTGCCACTTATAACGTCGCACATAAAATAAAAAAAACACTATTTGAAAGCGCAGCATTTAGCATTCAGTGTTAAAGCAGCTTTAACTACATGAACATACGCGCTGGAACACAGAATCTTCTTGCTTTATTTACTTTCTTTCTCCTGCGCCAGACAACACTGACCAATCAGAGGAAACAATGTGCCTGTGTGGTTTATTGGTGCGCATTTTGGTGCGTTTAGGTTTATGCCTGCGTAAAATGAAACCAAACAGAGGGAGAAAAAGCTTCAAGTAAACAAACTCATAAACGAAAACACCCTTAAATCGCGTACTTAATTGCAATTGCATGGTTCACTGAAATCTGTAGTAAATATATATATATTTTTTTAATAATGCAACTCTACTTAACAGTAATTATGATAATCTGGTTTTACTGTTCCCTTCAAATGTATATTATGTTTATCCTCAAAAGAACTCAAATACTGTTCTCAGAGTCTTTTTGTTTTCTTTATTTCCAGTTGTTTAGCTGCTGTATGACATCAGGCACGTAAAGCAGGCTGTGCTGTGCAGTTTTATGCGTCTGTTTATTTTAGGCATAATCTCATTTCCCTAAGCAACTCGCCGTCCACGTTCAGGCGTCTTTCCCCCGGGCACAGCACATGTTATCTCTCCCCAGCCAAATGCAAACCACCGCTTACCACAACACACCAGGCCCCACTATCCAATATGGAAATTTCAACAATGCTCCCAAATACCCTGCCTGCTTATGCAGTGGAAAGGCTGTGTGCGTTATGCAGTTCCGGATGTGTTCTAGAACATGGGTGTAAATTCCAGCTGAATGTTTTGGTCACGGCCAAACACTTACAAGCTTTTTCCATTTTTACGTTTTTCTGTTCCATACTGCCTCATATGTTATCTATTCTGTTTTATAGTAGATGGAGGGCGATGGCATTTAGACCTGATTTACACACTTAATAACTAGATACACAATGCTTTATAGAACTTTCCTAGAAAGAAAAATATTGTTGATAGAGAACTTTAGAGTTCTTGCCCTTGATACAGTAACAAACTCTACTTTTCTGAGAAGATGCTGAACTACATTGTTGAACTACATTTAAAGTACCGTATTTTACGGACGCACTGTATTTTAAGGCGCCTACGTAAACAAAACTACTGTAATTCTTAAAAAAAATCTATATATTTCAAAGTCAAACGAGTGCTGGATGTTAATCTACATATATTTCTCTCCTGAGTTTGTTTATTTGGGTGAATAAAACACTTCTTTTTATTTTCTGTAAGCTTAGAATTCCAGTATTTTCAACAGAGCAGTTAGCAGCAGCGCTGGCTCTGGTTAGCAGGAGCGCTAGCCATGGTTAGCAGCGCTTAGCGCTAGTAAATGCCGCCCGACGGCGCTACACTAAGGAACCCTGTGTGTTCTGGTAACCTAGGGGCGCGATCAGCTAGCAATTCGTTCCATGTAGTTTAGTTTAACAAGGTAAACACACAGACTGCAGACCCATATACTCACCTCTGAATGACAAAAGAGCCTGCGCTGCGGTAAGCGGCTAATGCTAATACTGCTCCACCCTCATTGCAGGAGAAACTTTACTGAAACTCCTTTATAATACAGCCCTTTAGGAGAGTGGCTTTAGTGCTCCTTATAACCTGACTGGTAAAATTCATACATAAGGTGCACTGGATTATAGGGCGCACTGATGATTTTTGGGAAAATTAAGGAATTTTAAATGTGCGTCGTATAATGCGAAAAATATGGTACTTTAAGAAAATGATTCTTAGATGAGAGCTAAGGATAATTTTAGTCAAGAAAGATATATTAAAGTATTTATCCATGGTTGGAAAGACAGTACACTGTCATGTCAAATATCATAGGGAAGCAGTAAAAAAAATTCTACCCTCAGAAGATGGCTTGTGAAGTTGTGAGGTGTTATCTCTTAAATAAGGCTGAACACTGGCCAGCGTGTTAAAGGCAAGGTGACATGAATTATATTATGTGATAGTGGGTGCCAGATGGATTGGTCTCATTGGTCCAGGAGACATGTCATAGAAGCCATTGTGAGTGTTAACGATGGTGACTGGCAGTGTCTGTCTAAAACTGTCAGCGTGAAAAAAAAATCACAACTACAATGTTATTTTCTGTCCCATGATTTTGCCATATCAGGGTATTCTAGCCTAAAGATTCTATAGAAACCACAGTTCTTTTTTTTCCTCCCCAATATATCTAATCAGCTATACATCCCCCATCACTAGTGATGCCACAACACAAGGAGGGTGAAGACTAGCACATGCCTCCTCCGATACATGTGAAGTCAGCCACCTCCTCTTTTAGAACTGCTGCTGATGCACCATTGCCGAGTAGCGTCACCACACACTCGGAGTAAAGCGCAGCGACTCAGTTTCTATACATCAGCTCACAGACACAGCCTTGTCCTAACTAACATCACCTTTTGGAGTGATGAGGGAAAGAACACCATCTATCCACCCAGAGAGAGCAAGGCTATTTGTGCTCTCTCGGGACTTCGGCTGCTGATGGCAAGCTGAATAACCCGGATTTAAACCAGCGATCTCCCAATCTCAAAACCACAATTCTAATGGGTTCTTTGAGGAACCAGATTTCATATTGAGGTACCTCATACCTAATAGTTTTTACAGGCATGCCTCAACATGATGATTAAGGAACATTTGAGTTGGGTTCCATAGAGAAACCTACGTAAATGGTTCTTTAAGGAACTAATCATGGAACTACTGGGTATTAAAACATTTTGTTGTAAAGATTTGATTGTCTTTTCTGAAAAAAAAAAACATTAAACAGTGCTTAGTCACTTAATGGAGAATTCAGTACCGGAGGTCTTTAGGCCCTTCTACTTGATGTTTTGAATTGGGCATGGGCTAATCAGGGTAATATGCATGGTTCTTTAAGTGATTTCAATAGAAGAACCATTTTGGTTCTGTTCCTCACTTTCTTAGACTTCCCTTATAAACATGGTTTTCTCCTGGTTCGCCTGAAATAAACTTTAGCAAAGTGCTTTGATCAGCTACTGTAGTGTGGATCTGCTCACTGAGAAATGGCCTAATTGTATCTTCTCGGTAGCCCATGGCAGTTTACCTTCTGTTTGTGTGTGTGTGTGTGTGTGTGTTGTGCATGTGCACTCTTATCTAGGCCAGTGCAGTGCACTTACTCGGTGGTAAATTATCTTGGCTACATGGCAGTTTTGCCCATGTCCTGCTGGATACTGGTGGACTGAGAACAGTAACCTCTACACATAGTCAGAGCACAGCTTTTACTACTTTCAGTTTGAAACTATGCATTAAAACAATGGAAGATTCTGTGGTGAAATTTGCATATGTATGTGATGGGGAAACGCCTGTCATGTTGTGTCATGTTGTGTCATGATCTTTTCCTGTCACAAACACATTGTCATTTAGTCATTGTCACAGGAATTTCAGGCATGTTGGGATTGTTATGTTCTAGCATGATTTTAGTTTTTTTCATTCCTGTAAGTTTACGTTTTACGCATGACAAACATATTTTTGTAGTGAGAGAAAAAAAGGTGCGTATAGTTAAAACAACTTGTTCAACCACTGTAGTGCTGCTTATGTGGTTAGTTTAGAAATGTTAAAAATGTTTGTGAGAAAACATTGGAAAATGTTGATGTTGAGCAACTATGATTGCATATTTTACCTGCTGATGCTCAGTTTGTTGAAGTACACTGCTCACTGTACTGTTCAAATCCCCTCTAAAACACAACATAAAAATGGTTCTTTGAGTGATGCCATAGAAGAACCACCATTGGTGCTGTAAAGACCCTTGTTTATAATTAAGCTGTGTGAGTATGAAGGACGTTTCCATCAAGTAATGGTTCTTCACAGCATTGAAAGGCTCTTCACACTCTCACATCTTACAAACTAGGCTTGTGTATTATTAAGAAGAAACATCTTAACTTTCAATGGAAGTCAATGTAGAAAGATTTAATTTCACGCCATTTGGGAGCTGTCATGTGGGTCAGACGTGAGGTAGACCTACGCAGAAAAAAGGTAAAAAAGTGCAAGGCAAAAAGAGTACTCACAAGACAAAAAATTGGTCAGCAGTGATAAACGATAGAGGTGGCAAAGCTAGAGAATAGTCAAAAATAAAAAGAGAGTTGGTAACAAAGGCAAAAACAAAAGAAACACATAGTAGAAGAGCTAGCTAGATTCAACACTCAGCAAAGAGCAAATAAAACAAAGAGGTATTTATACTAACAGACCAGGTGTGGGCAATCAGAAGCTCGGAGAGCGTGAACACCATAGCGTCACGTGATCAGCAGAGGCCGGAAGGTCCGGTGTGAGTGCATGCTGGGAGTTTAATTCTTTAATGTATAAAATGTGTGAGTCCAGAGCAGGCAGATTGACAACATCAGGACTGACAAGAGCATTTCTATTGGTTCATTCATAATTTATGATTAAGGACTGACACAATGTAAAGAACTAGTCACATTAATTCAGAGTGTGAAAAATGCACAAAAATGGAGATACAATATAAATCATGGAAAAAGTAATGGAAAGACCTG
The DNA here is from genome assembly GCF_023375975.1 of Astyanax mexicanus. Lineage (NCBI taxonomy): Eukaryota > Metazoa > Chordata > Actinopteri > Characiformes > Acestrorhamphidae > Astyanax > Astyanax mexicanus. The sequence goes on from NC_064418.1 coordinate 30,352,375, forward strand.
AGAAATGTTTTTCTTACAGAATAGGACGGTTTAATGCATAACAGATCAGTGTGTCTATAGATTTTTTTTTTTATCCTAATTACATTACATTACATTTTGCAGATGCTTTTTTTCCAAAGCAACAAAAGTAATAGAAGTTAAAGGTAAAAAAAAACAAAAACATTTTAGACAGGGCCTAAAGGAGGTCAAAGGGAAATAATGGGATAGAGGAGTAAAGAAGGGGAAAAAGGAAATGAGGTTAGAAGTTGTTAGTTTGTTAGAGATATTGGAAGAGTAAGTGCTCTTTGAAGAGCTCTGTCTTCAGGAGTTTCTTAAAGATAGCGAGAGATTCTCCTGATCTGGTAGTGGAAGGGAGTTTGTTCCACCATTGGGGAACTAATCAAACCCAACAATCCTAACTGACTCAAATAGCCTCATTCTCAAAACATCTAACTGGTTGTTTATCTGCCTAGTTGGAATGAGGACCTGCAACCATACCAATCATCGCATTTTACAGATGAGATGTTCCTGTTCTGTGGAACGCTTTTTCACACCCTTTAGTTTCTAGCTGAGGTTCATTATGATCTGCTGAGGAATGTGCATAATATGCCCCATAATGCACTTTCCCTTCAGACACAGGAGTACAGGCAGCTGAAACCCGGAGACTCGCCACTGGCCGCTCTGTTGACCCGTAAGAGTTTAGAGTGGGCTCTTTAGATCACGTTGAGTCTGGAGTCATCAGTAGAGCCTTTGTCACGGGCAAGAATGTAACTTGAATCTCTGTCTGTATAATCCAGTGTGTGTGTAGCAACGAGGCTGTATCTTCAGTGGGTGTGTGTGTGAGAGAGAAAGTGTGTGTGTGTGTGTGTGTGTTGCCCCTCCTCCCTGTTGTGGAAGGGTGCAGAGTGAACTTGGAGCAGTAACTCAGTGATTGTACTGCTGTTAGTGCGAAGCTGGAATCTCTCTCTCTTTCGCTTTCTCTCTCTGTCTCTGATTTTCCATCCATTCTGTGCTTTTCTGTCCTTCCGTCTGTCATTATTTCTTCCGAGCCATGAGCCCCTGAGGAAGCATGAAGAGTGGGAGACACATTTGTTCATGCTGTAGTTGGATTATATCGAGGTGTTGGTGCTGTAATGTATCAGGTGGGTTTGACTGAAGTTTTTTTTATTTTATTTTTTTTAATCTCACTTACTGGTTTCGGGAATGGTTTTCAGGTTGAAGACTGCAAATGATCATGTTATTAGATCCTGTTATTAGATCCCGTCTCAAGTGAAATATTTGTCATTTTTACTAAAGAAAGGACACAAATGTTCTCAAACTTTAATTTTAGTCATTTTAGTTTCTATTGATTTATTCATCTTAAAATGCTCATAGAATATAAAGGACAGGTGCCACTTTCTCATGGAGTACCTACATAACACTAAACAAAAAAGAAAGTCGTAAGATTTTGACGTGAAATCACAAACAAAAACAAGCACGTTTAAGGATTATAATCCTTTGTACTATCGTACTGTTTTGTCACGTTTTTTCTCATCTTATTTGTTCCGTTTCTCCTATTCATTTAGTCAAGGCTGTATGATTTTAAGTACGGAACATCTCTCCCATAAATTTTACAGCTGATATTTCGATAAGGAAAAATCATTGTGCTTTTATCTATTATTTCCGGCTCGGTTCTTGTCATTATGGGTCTGTTGTTGTTGTGTATACGTGCGCATGTATGTGTGAGTTGATGACAGAAGTAAAGTACCTCTGTGCTTGGGCTCTAAAGTGGGCTAAAGTGCTCTCTCATTACCGATTAACTCAGGAAGTCTCCCTCTGCAGTGAGATAGTGGAGACAGTGGCAGCAGCGGCAGTCCTCAATCATAACATCATGTTTTTATGTTTTTGCTGTTGCCTCAGGTAAGGCAGAGGACAGCCATGAATGAGAAAACATGCATCTTTTTTTTTTTTTTTTTTGCTCTTTGGCATAATATATTTCTGACAGTTGTTATTTTCATTGCTTACCTTTTTTTTCTTTTTTTTAATTGTGAATGGTCCCAAAAAACATAAACGTGGGATTAAGTCTTTTTAGGTTGACTTCCATTTAAAATTAAGAACTTTTTTTTTTTTTTTACTACATTTTGTAGTAATCAAATTCTTGTACTTGTGTAATTTCACCATCATTTTGATAACATCATATAAAAAAAACGCTGTGTTAAGTTGCCCCAGTTTCCCATGCGACTTGTTCCAGTGTTTCCCAGTTGCCCCAGCAAGGCTGGTGCTGAGTATCTACTCAGTCTTTGAAGACCAAATAAGCCCGAATCCCTTTTCGTCTGTCGCATTAGAACAGTTCTCTTTGAAGACGACTCAGCGGGCGGGGGCGAAAATGGCAGAATTATGTGAGAACATGAGGGCTTTTCTTTCTTTCTTATCCCCTTTTTATCCATTCTTCATCCATTCTTTATCCATTCTTTTTTAACACTAAGCCAACGTGATAGCGGTGGCTCTCTCTAAGCCGCTTATAACTCACCCCGGTGCACGCTCAGCTGAATTCCTGCTGGCCCAGTTTCACAGAAACGTGTATCTGCTCTGCGTTTGGAATACGGCATTCCTGGAATCTGTACCGTGCACTATGTTCTGAGACTCCAGCCACGAGGAAGTGAAAATGAATGAATGTAGAAGATGACACAAGCTTTTCGCCTGCTCGCTCACTCCCACTGGAAGGAGTGTCATGTTTAGAAATATGTCGAGCGCTTAACAGCCTTTACAGGAATGCCATTGAGCAGACTCAACAGGCCGGACGGCAGATAATACCTCTGGCCCTTTCCCAACAAGAAAAGAGAGCTGCTTCAGATTTCACTGCTTTATTTCACTATATGTCCCCTGAGAGATAGAGCTGTGTCTGTCACAACAGCCAAACTTAATTCATACCAATATTGTCGGAATATGAACATGAGCAATCCTTTTTGGGTGCAGTTCAAGTAGAATTTTTTGTTTTAATGGTGATTTATTTAAAGCCCTACAGTATTAGAGCTGTATGTTGGCAATAACCAGGCAATGCGATACTTATTACGATACAGGAGATGCACTAGAATTTATATTTTTGGCTGAATCTAAATCTGAACAAAAAAAAAACATTTGGAGGGGCCATGGATAAAAAAATCAAAATAAATGAATAAACCGAGCAAGCAATATAGCAGTTCTTGCTCACATTTTCTTTTATTCGAGTGAATGACTTCTTTAAATCGAGTAGTTTAATGAAATCGTAAGCACAAATTGCAAATTGTTTACTCGAATTAAAGAAAATGCCAAAAATCATTAATAATCAGCTATAACACATACGTAGAAAGGGGTACATGACCTGTTGTTTGTCAAATAGTGAACCCACAGCCATCTATATTGTTGCCCTTTCTACGTATTTGTTATAACTGATTATTAATGATTTTTAGGGCATTTGCAACCTAATTAGTAACCATTAATAAACACATTTAAACCATTTATAAACCCTTTATTAAGGTAGTCTTATTTTAAAGTGGTACCGAAAAGGTGAACACAAACTGATATATCATTCGCTAAATGTAATAATTTTTAAATATATATATATATATATTTTTTCATTTAGACACTTTATATTGACATTTTAAACAAATAAATTGCCTTCTTTGTTTTCTATAAAACTACAATTAAAAAAATATTTATTAAACACCATAGCCTTTTAATTTACAAAAAGACAAACCAACAAAACACAATACATTTCCCTCAGCAGTGCAGTAAAAATAATTAATAAAAAATCATGAACATGAACCACATTTTATGTTACTATCCTAGCCTTTTACAGCTTGTGCCTTTTAACTGGAAAACAGTTGTAACTAGATTGCAGTTCCTGCAGAAACTGCGAGTGTGATTGATTGCAGTGCTCATGTTCCTGAGTGTTTGCTAGGTGGTTGCTAAGGTGTTGCTAAGCGGTTGCTAAGATGTTGCTAAGTGGTTGCTAGGTGGTTGCTATGGTGTTGCTAAGGTATCCATGGTGGTTGCTAATAAACAATTGTAATAAAGATACTAGTAAACTGATACTGAGCATAATGAGGGATGCTGTACTATTATATAATTTGAACACACAACACAACTGTCCCTTACCAAAATATATAAAAAATATTGTGATAAGTGCATGAATAGAAATTCTCCCAAATTATGACATTACACAAGGTTTTACATTACTCTCTCTCCTGTAAAGTTAAAGTTTTGGAGATTGGACCTGATTTTCATTAACCAGAGGCCATAGAAACCATTATTATATATATCACTATGTTCCTAAAGCTCTACTAAGAATACAGTTTCATTTTAATTCCAGTTATTCTGGTTGGCCTCACAAACTCCCTCTCTCTCATTCATTCTCTGACTCATTTTATGAGCACATTTACAGGACAGGTTCAGTTACACTATCATGATCACTATCACTAATTTTTAATGTCACAAAAACATGACATCGCCAAATAAACATCCGCTTATCTGAACGTAAGTCAGTTTTTGCTTTGCTGTGGAGTAATGGTTACTGTTAGATGGAGTAATGTCTTTGGATGGAGATGGATTTTGTTTTTGTTTTTTTGTGCCAGTGCGTGCTGTCCTTCATCTTTTGTGGGAGTCATTGTTGGTTACTGCTGTTATCTGGTCAGCAGCTCTACTTGTGTGTTCTCTACAGCCTGTTTTCCAGTAAATGTGCTCCTCCTGTGCTGTTTGGGTGGAACATGAGTATCTTAAGGTCATATCACCTCCTCCTCCTCCTCCTCCTCAGTCCGAAAGCTGTGGTTACTCAGCTTCTCCTGGCCTCTCAGGGGGGGTTGCTATGCAACAAGTGCTTCTCAGCAGAAAGTATCCATGGTATTTTTATCACTAAGTTTTAGCAGTTGTAAGCATTAAGTGTTGTAAGTTAGCGCGAGTGTGAGCTTAGTGAGGTCACATCAAGAAAAGTCACTTTTTTGATTCACTTCTTCAGGTTCAGCCCTGAGGTTCACTACAGTGAGAAAAGAGCCAGAATATTAGGACTGTGTAGTGGAAAGAATTTGTCGGACACACGTCTTTATAATACTGTTCTATAGTTAATTGTTAATATTAGTGCTGCATTAACTCCTAAATCCCTCCTATTAACTACCAGGGAATACTGAGTAGTTGCACAGCAGATAGTATGATTATAACAAATAATTATAGTAGTTTACTATTAACTCTACTTACATATCTCCTAGAGAATTACTTACTAATTATGTCTTCTTTATAGTTACTATTCATTAATTACAGCTCAAATCAACATCAACTGCTCAGCTGAAAACCCATACATGTCACCTGGGGAACTATAGACCTAAATCAATGTACTCTGACAATTATTTAATCAGTGGTGATATTATGGGCATCTTTTATTCATTCTTTCATTAATTCATTTAGTCATTAATTTAAACATTTATTTATTTATTCATTCATTTTAACAATTCTACATTATTTATTTATGCATTTATTTATTCACTTTTTTTTACATTTTTACATTTATTTATGTATTCATTCCTTCATTCATTCCTTCATTCATTCATTCGTTCACACATTCATCAGTTTATTCATTCATCCATTTTTTCATGTATTTATTTATGTATTACCACATTACTTAATTTATTTATTTATTTATTTCTGCATTTCTATGTTAATTAGGTAGGCGGTCCTACTCTGTGTGTGTGTGTGTGTATTTATTTGTTCATTTACATGTGCATTTATTTATTTATGCGTGTTAAATTTTGTCCTCCATATCTCTGAACCTGCGAAAGAATGGCTTAATACATTTTCAGTATTTTATTCATAATCTAATTAAAAAAACGTCTGTGGAATAATGTTGAATTCTGTCTAATATACAGTACCAGCCAAAAGTTTTGACATACCAAAAATTCAGTGTTTTTTTTTTTTTTTTTTGCATTATAAAATATTCTGTATTGTAGATTAATAGTAAAGTCATTGTGTCTTTTCGATTCTTCAAAGTAGCACCTCTTGCTTAGACGACAGGTTTGAACATCCTGGCTGGATTTTCTCAGTGAGGTTTATGAGGAAGAGTCACCTGGAATGTGCAGCGTTCAGAGCATCAGTTGTAAAGTTGTGTTGAGGTAGAGTTGGTATACAGTGAATAGCTCTATTTAAGTAACGTTCTAATTCATATATTATGGCAAGAACTACTCAACTAATTAAAGAAAAAAAAAATATTTAAGAAATGCTCAGTCAATCCGAGAAAAAAAAAAAAAAATCAAGAACTTCGAAAGTATCCTCAAGTGCAGTCACAAAAAACATCAAAAACACTTTGATGAGTTACCTCTGTTGCACAGGATAAGTTATGTGTTTCTTTATAGTCTGAATGGCTTCAGTATTAGTTTACAATATAGGAAAAACGAAATAAATACATTAAATTTAAAAATGTGTTTAAATATTGGACTGGTTCTGTATATTTACTGTTTTTTATGATAGGAGGTGACTATGCTGATCTATATTTAAGCTGTAATCAGACACCACATGTTTTAGTGTATTCAGAGTCTGACGTGAATAGGTTATATTTTCTGTTTGGGAAACCTCCTTGTCATGGATTTCAATGCATCTCCATTCAAAATGCCCATACTAAGCATTTCCTTGTCTGGAAAACCACCCAAAATACAACTTCTCACTAGTTTTAAAAGTTTTAATAGTGTTAATAACCCCATGTGTGTGTGTGTGTCTGTTTACAAAGTGTAACGCTTATAGGCTACTTATCAGTACGTCATGCTGTCGTCAGTGTGCACACTCGTGTCTGACCACACCAGCCTGATGTACGCACTCCTCTATGGAGCACACGGTGCTTCATGGCCAGTGGCCACACTAAAAGCTGAAGCATGGTGAAGCAGACCTTAGAAAGAACACACTTGTACACACCCCCAGACCACACACACACACACACATACACATACAGCTCTGTATAAAAAATATATGAAGAGACCACTTCAGTTTTTGAATTAGTTTCTCTTATTTTGCTATTCATAGGTATGTTTGAGTAAAATGAACATTAAGAGCATTTATTTGCAGAAAATGAGAAATGGCTGAAATAAAAAAAAAAGACGCAGAGTTTTCAGACCTCAAAAATGCAAAAAAAAAAAAAACAAGTTCATATTCATAAAGTTTTAAGAGTTCAGAAATCAATATTTGGTGGAATAACCCTGGTTTTCATGCATCTTGGCATGTTCTCCTCCACCAGTCTTACACACTGCTTTTGAATAACTTTATGCCTCAAAAATTCAAGCAGTTCAGCTTGGTTTGATGGCTTTTGATCATCCATCTTCCTATTGATTATATTCCAGTGGTTTTCAATTTTGTAAAATCAAAGAAACTTATTTTTTTCTGTCTGTTTCTCCGGGTGTGCGCAGTGAGCAGTGTGGTCGGACTTGTGTCTCGATAGTTTTGCTGTGAGCGTCCACATGATTCCTCACAAGGTCACTTCCTTTAATGAATAAGCCATTACAGCATGCAGACACCAAATACTGCAGGCTTCCTGCTCCAAAATGGGCTTACTGTTTAGAGACAAACACAACTTTCCATTGCTTTGGAGAGACGCACACACACACACTGTATTATCTGTCTCATCTGACACTTGTACGCCTCTTTAGTTTTGATACA